>NC_084750.1:34041962-34341962 GCF_033978785.1 Entelurus aequoreus | reverse complement strand
TAAATTTTGCTGTGCTGTTTTTTCTTCCAGAGGGTGCACTGATATCATCTGCTGTGTGCTGTTTCTAGTGGTCCTCCTTGGCTACATAGCAGTCGGAATTGTAGGTGAGCGTAACTACACTACTTGACATATTTCAAGTCGATTTGTCACATTCCCACTCTGAAACATTACGTATCTATAGCACATATTTTCCTCCACTCTTCCTGTTTTATTTCCTCATAGACTGTTTTATATTCCTGCACCTCTCTAAATAATAAACCCATTGTTAGTTACACTTTGACTTTTGTGGATGCTCTCATTATTAATGATGTCCAATGGAACAATGTGTTACCCTCCTCTATGATGCTTTTGTCGTTTATGCCTTAATGTTGTTTTCTGTTTGTTTTTGAAACTTTTTTTGAAATTCGCTGCATTATCAGGCCACCCTTTAAATATGATTTTCTTCAGGCTTCTGATTGGCCAAAGTCTTTACATTTAGGACATATAGTGATACCTACTACTACTTTGGCATGCACAAAGTAATAATTTTTCTCTGTTCTACCCTATGAATGTTGTATACTCATGTTAAACAATGCCAACACGTCAAATCATGAGCCTGCAAGCAGTTTTGTATGACTCTGTCGCTGTCTTTTTTAACAGTGGGCAGACTACAATGTGCCGGACATACTTACCGTAATTTCCGGACTATAAGCCGCTACTTTTTCCCCTCGTTCTGGTCCCTGCGGCTTATACAAGGGTGCGGCTTATTTACGGCATGTTCTTCTCCGACACCGACAAAGAGGATTTCAGTGGTTTTAGTATGCAGGAGGAAGACAATGACACAATGATTAAAGACTGACTTTTCATATACCGGTAGGCTGGTTATTTTGATAACGTACAGGCGAGCACTTTGTATAAACTTTGCACCGTTGTATTATTTGTACTCTGCACGAATGCTGTTCGCTATGTCAAAGATGTGAAAGTTTGATTGAATGATTGAAAGATTTATTGTTAATAAATGGAACGCTTTGCGTTCCCAAACAGTCACCTCTGTCCCGACAATCCCCTCCGTGGCAGCAGGAACCCCTATATACTACGCTAATTACACATCAAAACTCTGCGGCTTATAGTCGGGTGCGGCTTATATATGGAGCAATCTGTATTTTCCCCTAAATTTAGCTGGTGCGGCTTATAGTCAGGTGCGGCTTATAGTCCGGAAATTACGGTATTTATGTGGGCATTCAAGTTAAATGCTTTTGACCAGCACCTTTCTGCCGCTCAATTGTGCTGAGAATGTAGGCTGCAGCCTCCTGTGTCATGCCCTCTCGCTTTTATACCCACCCGCCTGCTCTGATTTCTAAAAAGACAAATACTTCTGTGTTTATTTGCCCTCTACATTTTACACAGGATGTTTTTTTCGACAAAGACGGATTAACCGCAACATAAATTAAATTACTAGGTTAGGTTACTTTATTGGTACATAAAGGTAAACTTGTTTTGCAGCCAGAAACCAATGTTCCCCCTAACTTGTACTAAACTAAAATGTGTGCAGAATCAGACGTTCACATACCATGTGGCCATACCAGCAGCACACTTGCCCCAAACCTGACATCATAACAAGTTAAATGTCTTATTATTATAATCAAATGACCGCAGTAATTTGCATTACATTATTTTCTAATAAAGGCGAGTTGGCCCGCTTTCAATGAAAGTTCAAAAATATATATTATACTACTATTGTATGCCTGGGTGGGGGTCTTGCTTTGGAAATGATGTGTACCCCATTCAGAGTTTACAATTATTTCCCCTTAAAACATTTGCATGTTGTACACTGAGATCTGTGCTGTAGAACAATCATTGGATAAAGTGTACATTCGTGTAACTTGATGTCAGTATAATAAATCATTACAGTTTTATTAGCATTTCTGTAATTTAGTAAAAGCATTTGATGATTAATATCATATAAATTAAGATTTTTTTATAAATTACAAACAGAAGAAGTCTGGAGGTAAGGTCATAGAAAAGTTTCTTAAGGGCCAAAATTATGACTAAAGTGGTGACGCTGTATTTTCATTTGCACTTCAATTTTATTGACAGTTTTTTTAAGACACATAAATTATTGTTATTATTAACTTAATTACAATTTCTCTATTTTAACACAGTCTAATTGTATGTGAATGTGTTTTTCATCAGTTTTTATGAGTCCCTCTTTTTGCAGTATATTTGATTAATAATTTATTTTTGTAATTAGCCTGACCTAAGCCTTGATAATAATATTTGTAATCAACACATGGTTTCATATCATTTCGCAAGACTGTTCACTGTAAGTGGGTTAGGTCAAATTGTTGAAAACGATTAAATCAAGAGTAAGATTACTAATTCAGTGGTAATTTTTGAGTTGGCCTTGGGCCTCTCTGTAGTGGAAAAGTTGGGCCCAAGATCATGAATGTTAAGAACTCTTGGTCTATACCACAAGAAAGTGTGTTAAAATAGTTTAGAATCATCATAAGTCCACTTTAAAGTGTGGACAGAGATTGTTCTGTAAAATGCTGTACATTGGGACACTGCCTAAAGGCGTCAGCCTGGTTATCATCTTGTTAAACCATATCTAGCCAATTTCCCTTATACTGGACCATTTTAACGGTGTCATCTAACTTGTTCCAAGGCGCAGTACGTAATCCCTTATCTTAGGTCAATACAAAGTCTGTGTGCAGGCAGCTTAGTTTGACCTCATTAAGTTATGTCACTGGATCCCATCCAGTCGAATTTCTATTCTTTTGAGTAACAATCGACCCAACAAAGAAGGAGCGCCATTCATTATTGCAATGTTTTTTAAAGTGTGTGGCTTCAGTGGAAGAGTAAAAGCTTGAAAAAAATAATGAACAGAACAGATGATCTTTATTGCTATTGCAGAACAGAAATTAATCTTCGGTGGGCTATTAGAAAACTTACAGGACAGAACAATAAGAGATACAAGACAGAAACATTGACTCAAAATTTAAGGGATGTAAAAGATGGAATAGTGATTCTAGATGGAAAATGTAGGATATTGTTCATACTCTAAAAAAAATCAGTTAATTATAGCTTCTCTATGAAAAAAAAACTTGGATGTAATTTCGGGTAGCCAGTGTACAGCTTGGAAAGCAGTAAATAGTCACTGTCTTCTGAGAATAATTTAACACAATCTGAATAGGTGTCAACACTACACCACAGAGTTAACATCTACAAATTGTGGCCAAAGTTTGAATATGTATAGTAGTGTGAGCACCATTGTTATCTTGCACTGTCTTAAACCTCTCAGCCATTTAGTTCCCCACAGGTGCACAGATTGTTCCCGGAATTTTCCATTATCACAAAGCTGGTGGATGTTACATTCTTTGGGCTCGTGCTCATTTAGGCCTGGGGGCATACTTTGTAACCCGTCTGTTGCGCCTTCACCCTGCCCGCGGATCAAATTGGTCTGCAGATTGAAAGACAAGTGCACGAGGAAAAACTAGCCAAAAGCCTAAAATGTCAGCACAAACTCTTAAGGTGTCAGAGAGAGAGATTTACACACGTACTAAAACACAACCACTATATCTGGCATTAGTTACATATTTTGCCCATCCTTTACTTTCACCTTCAGCTTCCTCATCACGGGAGCTGTCATCTTTGAGGTGTGTTTCAGTTCCATATCATCTTGGAAAAACTGACATAATACAGCAGTGTTTCCCACACATTCATTTATTTGTTGCGGCCCACCACGAAAGAATTACGTCCGCCACAAATAAAATAAATTTTTTTTAATTTTTTTATTTTTTTTTAATTCCTGTCCAGCTTCTCAGGCAAATCATATAGTTGATGTAGATGCCCATATAGGCTGTTCAGATTTACTTTACAAAAGAGAAGTGTAGGATACTTCTCTTGTTGCCTTAATTGTATTTGACCACTACTGTTTTCTGTTTATTTGTTACTGACTGTGGCAGGACACCTCTGCCTCTGTTTCACTTTATGTTGCTGGTAAATAATATGGTTGTAGTAGTAGGCTAAAGTTAAATTATTTAGTATGCACTAATTAAAGGGGCAGAGCTTTAAGAGACATTTTAGCTTTTATATTTTATAAGATATATTTTTTGTAAGAACCACAATTAATAAATATATTTCAGTGAATAACTTATTGTTCAAATCTGTATATAAATATGTACATAAAGTGTTGTAATTATATTGTAAAATGGATGGATGGATGGATGGACGTTTAAAACAAAACTGTTATTATTAATTAGTAAGTATACATTTTTTTAGCCTTTTTAGAGAAAATCATATCATTGTAGTAAATTATGCAAATTACTCGATGATGTCATGGTGACCACGCCCATAGCCACGCCCCCACCGCCGCAGGTATCTTGGCAGTTTATGGGAAACACTGTACAGCATATTTTGGAATTCTTGTTTTCCGCGGCCAGCGCTCATGCAGCCTCAGACTATAACACCACCACCATGCTTGACTCTATGCAAAACTCGACTCGATCATTTTGGTACTTGTGTAGCAAGATGTCTAGACAACACTGGCTTTCTGCTTTCTGCTATAAAAGTTGTACACTGACTACCCTTAAGTCAAAAAATGCATGTATACCATGCTATTTCTAAATCATTTGCTTGGTGTGCACTGTGTTCGAGGAGAAGCATGCACTGTTGTAAATAGAGTAAAAGAAGAGGCACAACTCTGACACTAAGACCGAACAGCAAATGGTAGTAATGCTCCTTTTACTAATTAAGGTGTAGACTACCTCAGATTATACTCACCTACTCATCCAAAGCTAAAATGTCTTTGTTAAAAAGGAGAGTAAGGTTTTCCAATAAAAATAGACCAATTTCTATTTATTAACAGAGATGAATGTAAAACCTGTGTGCTTAGTGTGTAATCACATGTCGGTGCTCAAGGAATATACCAGTATTTCGCGTCACTCGTCAAAGCAAAAAATATCTTGCTAGCACAACTAAGACGAGAGAAGATATATTATATTAGTATAATTCTTAGTTCCAAATACCTTAGACTTAAGTTTTTTTCTTGTATTTGTCAGCACACTTGCTTTTAGAAATCTGAGATTGTTCATGATATGTTTTGTGAATGGATATTTAATACTGTATTTTTTGTACTATAAGGCGCATTTAAAATCCTTTCATTTTCTCAAAACGTAAATTCCTTTAAGTTTCAGCTTTGCAACTATACTCCCCCCGGAACCCAAAGACTTTGGTTTCCCGGACTAATGTACGGAATAATTTTGGTTGTGCTTACCGACCTCAAATCTATTTTATTTGGTACATGGTGAAATTATAAGTGTGACCAGTAGATGGCAGTCACACATAAGAGATACGTGTAGACTGCAATATGATTCAAGTAAACAACACCAACATTTTATATGTTCCATTGAAAATATAGAACATTACACACGGTGCTCAAAAATCTATCAAAATGTTTTAGTACGACTTTGGTAAGCTATGAAGCCGCACCGCTTGATAGGTTGTACTGTGTGTCAACATACAACTATTATTATGATGTGTGTATAAGGTAAGACAGGTAAGGTAAGGTCAGATATTATCTAACGTTTTGTTTCGCAATATTATTCAAAAGCAACTTTTCTTACCTTCTGGTACCTGCTGATCTGTATTTGGGATCTGCATAAGTCCTGAAAATTTGCGCCTGTCCGCCTTTGTAGTCCGTGTGGACACCGTAGTCGATAAGCTTCTTCTTTTTCTCTATCTTCTTGTTATGGGATATTCATCCTCCACTGTTGACATTTCTAATATAAAGTAGTGTAAAGTTCTTATATCTGTCAGTAAACTCGCCATGAAAGCGCTAAAAAAATACTGGTATTGTGAGTTTACATAATTCACCTAAGGAACTTTAGTTATTAGAGAGTTCCGGTCTGACAGTTTTTCACGAGACACATTTCCGGCCTTGTTGCACTAGTGAGCCACAGATGAGAAGATACTGCTCCGTTATTGATTGAAGTAAAGTCTGAATGTCATTAAAACAGTTAGCTCCATCTTTTGACACTTCTTCCACTCCCGTCTTTGCACGCTACACCGCTACAACAAAGATGATGGATAAAAGATGCTGCCAAAGGTGAGCCACATAAATAAGACCGCCCACAAAACGGCACATCCTGAAGCGACTGTCAGAAAGCGGCTTGAAGATGATCTGTAAAACATAATCTATGCAACATTTTGACCAAAGAACCACCATTACATGTTATGTAGACCACAAGGAAGTGTTTTACATTTAGAAAAAAAACAAAACATATATATGACCCCTTTAATGTGCCCTATAATCCGGTGTGCCTTTTGTATGAAAATAGACCTGACTAGACCCGCTCATCGGCAGTGCGCCTTATAATCCGGTGCGCCCTATGGTCCGGAAAATATGGTAAATATGAAGATTTTCTTAGGTATTTATTTGAATGAAAACAAATGGAACATGGACTTACTGTATTCTATCAATAGGTCATTATGTCAGTGTTTCCCATACAGCATTTGACTGTAGTGGCCCACCAGAGTTAACTTGGACCGCCGCATAAAGATTTTGTCTGGTTTTTTGCCCTGGAAAACACAATGCAAGGACTGTCTGTTTAGCTTTTTGATCCAACTCCACACAACAGATAGCATTGTAACTCTACTTTCTAACACACATCATGCGCACACACCACAGCTGACTTAGTCGCGCATTTTGACGCATTTGTTCATTGGTATGGTCCAATGGTACGGTGAGATTTTGTCCATGCGATGACGTGCACATTATCTTTAAAATCAATTGATTAATCAAGTAATTAAAAAAATGCAAGCATAAAATAAATGGATACCCATCCACCCAAAAATTTTAATTAAAAAAAAATATTTAAAATGATCACTCACTTGCATGGAGCCCAGGAAACACCATGAATATTATTTATAATCACCCGCGCGTGTTATAAGAACCAAACCAACACAGGTATGTCAATAATTTAATGTAAAAAGGTTTAAAAACATGATATAATGTCACACACACTAGGCTCTGTTTTACTAGTTTACACACATACAGTTTTGTGTCATGATCAATTTTAGATCAAAATTAGAGGATGATGTCATATAGCGACCCAACGCCACCATTCCTGTGGGAAACACTGTATGTTATGATTGTAGTGGTCTGGCCTACTTGGCATTTTTAAGGGTTTGTCTGGCCCCTAAACCAAAATTTAGTTTGACACCCCTGATCTAGACCACAAGGAAGTGTGTTAAATGTAGTTTGAAATCATCATCGGTCCCCTTTAGGTACTTCCCCAGTTAGTCTCTAAAATGATGCATGTACTAGTGTAACTGCATGTGTATACTGGATCTATACCTAATATGTTTGTATTCCTTTTATCAGCTTGGCTTTATGGAGATCCCCGGCATGTTCTTTTTCCGAGGAATTCAACTGGATGGTATTGTGGCACTGGACCAAATAAGTGATTAATTTTAACCTCTATCAACATCAAAGTATCAAGCCATTTGACCGATACTGTATTAATTAGCCTTCTTCCCTTCAGAGACCGACCCACACTTTTGTACTTTGACATCGTCAAATGTGCGACGTCGGTCAACGTGATGGCTACGGCTCTCAATGGGTTCCAGTGTCCAACCACACAGGTACAGTGCAGTGGTTTAGTCGTGGCTGATGTGCAGCCAACATTTTTGCCAAGCATGCTGCCATTTCTTCACATTAATCTCCCTCATTTACTGTACTATTCAACAGGTATGTGTGGCAAAGTGCCCCACTAATTTCTCTGCTGTGGGGCCGCTTGCATACGCCCAGCAACCTGCAGAGGTTTTCAACCAAAATCTATGTGCACCATCCGTAAACCTGTCAAACATGGTAAGTTTGTTTAAGCAGAGTACATTGTTTAGTGTGTTTACATCAGACTTAAGTTGGTCTGCCAGCACTTTTTAATACGATAAAATGTTTTTTTTTGTGTTTTTTTAGTCTGTTAAAGAAATTGTGGAGAAGGATCTCTGTCCTTTCTATACTATTCCCACAATCGCTGGTAAGTGTAAATGACTGTTCGGTATATAGTTCAATTCACTTGGTCTTCTTAATACAGTGGGACCTTGGAAGTAGGATTGGGTACCGAAACCCGGTTCCACAATAGCACTGGTGCAGATGTAAACGATAATATCCAGACCAAAAAAAATAGCTATCTGTGCCTCATTTCAGTGCAAAATTAATACAGACTCAACCACGTGCAACAAGGACTTGGCAGTGGTATTGTGCAAGTAACATCAAGAACTATCTCACTTCCCCCTAACTTATTTAGCGGCAGTTACATTCATGCACACTGACACTAATAACGTTTATTTTTTGATAATCTTTATTTTAATAACAATGTAATATAAAACGTTGCCTACAAAACAAACATTATATATCAAGCATACAGTTTTCTAATGCATGGTGAAAAGTGACAATAACTAATCTGTATAGAAACAGAAATTATCAGCTCTGCAGCCTTAAATTAAACTGAAGACAAAGTAATACATTTTATTTTCTTCCAATACATCAGTTCACAATACAGACAATTACAAAATCTACTTTTTGGTTTAGCCTACAGCTACAGATATGGATTTAAGTGAAGTGCCTTTTTTTGAAAAATGAACATTTAATAAAAATCGATAGTTAAAATTCAGTTGGGATTTTGATATTATTGTTATCCTTTTCTGTTACGTATTCTTTTTTTTAAATACAAAAACATAAGTAAAACATTCAAATATCACAGCAAGTGACTTCACAGAATGGTAAATGGTAAATGGTTGTACTTGTATAGCGCTTTTCTACCCCTTTTTAAGGAGCCCAAAGCGCTTTGACAGTATTTCCACATTCACCCATTCACACACACATTCACACACTGATGGCGGGAGCTGCCATGCAAGGCGCTAACCAGGACCCATCAGGAGCAAGGGTGAAGTGTCTTGCCCAAGGACACAACGGACGTGACTAGGATGGTAGAAGGTGGGGATTGAACCAGTAACCCTCAGATTGCTGGCACGGCCACTCTCCCAACTTCGCCACGCCGTCCCCAGAAGCTCCTTTATGAAAATTGCGAGGGAAGGAAGTGACTGGTCTAAGCGCATGCACGTACTGATCATGTCCTCCGGTATTGACTTTGTAGTGACAACGCCAAGAGTAGCCCTCGTAACACTGCTAGCGCCACAAAAACACAACACTTCCTCATTATGCACCACTAACTGTTACGGCCAGCGTGGTGGTGCATTCACCACCCCCCTGGAATTACGTGGATCAAACATTAAATTTTTGCATGTTCTCTATGTTCTCTATTGCTGAATTTGTTGTGCATGGATGTGTTTGTTATTTTTAAATGTGTTATTAGTTATCATTTATTTTATATCTTTGAAGTATTTCAATTACCATTCTGTTCAAATTGAAAATTCCATAAAAAGGCATTGTTCTTTTTTTTTGTTTACAAATATTAAGTACCGGTTCGAGCAATGTTTAAGCACTGGCATCGTTTTAAAAGTACCGATTTTGCAACTATTATTGTTTAAAATATACAATAAAAGATACATATCCCTACTTGGAAGTCAAATAAATGCCATGTGGACCAAAATGTTCGAAAGTCTTTAAAATCAAAAGTTGGAGTCATGCATAGCGTTACACAGGATGTAATTTTTAAGTGTTGTGTTTAGTTATTTTGATGTTTTTTAACTTCTTTTTACGCAGGTGAGATGTGTGTGGTGCATTTATGAAGTGGAGCACCTTCATGTCGCTTGTTCTTTAATTATGTTTAATGTGTTTTTACGTTTTAATATAACAGTTTCTAACAGATTTTTACACATGTATAACATTCAAGAATGTAAATTGTACAGCAAATATTTTATAATGGCAACAGTTTGATCCTATACTTTATTATTTTTATTTTCATTACTTCTTAAGGTTTCACAGTTTTTTTTCCTTTTGGTCAATTGTTGGCTTACAAAAACATGAACCACTGAAAAACATGAAAAACACTCATTATATTGTTCGTCTTTTTTTTTATTAGTACTAGGAAGATGTCTGCCTGATATCAAAGTGCTTGGGCAGATTCCGCCAGAGTTTTCCAACGTTCCGGGCTTGCCAACAACTGTCAGTGACACGGTCAACCTCATCAAGAACGGCACTGGGTAGGAGTAGCTCTTACATTGTTATACAGACAAACCCCAGGTCACACGCCCAGATTAAAAGATAACCACTTTAATAATCCCACTTGTTTTTCCTCTTTATCACCAGCAAAAGGTTGGTGGACTTGTGAGTGTGCCAATCCTTAGAGTAGTGTTTGGTTGTAGTTACTCCCGTTGCTGTGCACGAGTCAAGCTGCACAGCGGTGCCATGTGAAACACTCATGAGACATACATACTGTATGCTAGTTTAACAGTAGTCGTCCACATAGATGTATGTTTCGTTTGCATGCTGTTCGTCTATGTTTGGATCTCAATAGTGATGCAGTGGAGAGAAAACTGACCTAAAAAGAGATTAAAGATATTAAGGAACAATATTTAAATGCTCAAAATATTTGTATTATTAACAATGGCTTATGCAAACATATACTTTTCTTTACCACTGCATACATGTTAGTAGCACTAAAACTATTACAACATGCTTTTTGAAATGTTGCCAATATTTACCACTGATGTTGTCATGTTATTTTTGTCTTTGATAGGGATATATTAAATGGCTTCAATGCCAGGGACATTGGCGTTCGCATCTTTGAGGATTTCGCATCATCATGGCCCTGGATCCTT
The DNA here is from genome assembly GCF_033978785.1 of Entelurus aequoreus. Taxonomy (NCBI): domain Eukaryota; kingdom Metazoa; phylum Chordata; class Actinopteri; order Syngnathiformes; family Syngnathidae; genus Entelurus; species Entelurus aequoreus. The sequence goes on along the minus strand of NC_084750.1, from coordinate 34,331,198 downwards.
CTGTTAGTTGATTGACACTACCACCTGTTGGCAGACACTGAGAACACCACATACTTAGTATCAACAACGGACCTATTTGATTACTACATTTTTATTTAATTTAATACTATTAATATTCATATTCTTATTATACATTTGGACATAATTATATTGTGTTTTGTTTAATGGATATTTAATTCACTGTGTTTTTTAGTGGTCTGGTAATCTCCATGGTGCTCAGCATGTTGTTCCTGTTGCTGCTGAGATTCACTGCCAGTGTCATGGTGTGGGTCCTTATTGTAGCAGTCCTCAGCACCGGGGCATATGGTAAGCTAAACACTTCTTTACATTCTCTGTACTTTAAATGGGAATGAAAAGTCTAGTCATGATTAGATGATACATAACGAGTTAAGAAATATTTGTGCTATGTAGTGTAGCTTTTTGTTTGTTTGGCTCGTATAATTGTAAGGGTTGTGTCTTTGCAACAGGGATATGGCACTGCTACTGGGAGTATGATCGCTACAAGACACAAGCTGCTTCCATTACGGACGTTGGCTTCACTACTGACTTCAATGTTTATCTGCAAGTGCAAGAGACCTGGTTAGCTTTCTGTGAGTCTGACACATGTTTTTACTCACACATGATTCACTATCTGTGCACAGTTTTTTTACTATTCAAAGATGCTGCTCATTCAGCAAGCTGCTAAAGGAGGGCTATTCAACTAAATTGTTTAGGGGCCCACATTTCCAGAAAGCTAATAACTGGGGGCCAGACGTTTCCCTTCACTATCATTCTTATTTTGTATATTCCTGAGAACCACAGTCCTCTGCAGTGGACATTTTATTTTATTTTATATTGTCAGTGTTACTAAATTTGAAAAAAAAAAAAAAGCTGTTTATTGGAGTTTGAATTCTTTGGGCACCTCACAATTCGATTCCGATTCTTGGGGTGACGTTTTGATTCAAAATCGAGTCTTGTTTCAACACGATTCTCATAATATATTTTTTGCTATTTAAATTATAACAAATCATTTTCAAAACAGGTTACAAGTTACAAAAGCTCATCTTGGCTGCTGATGTACAACTTATGCGCGTGCGCACTGTTGACCAAAAGAACGTGTTTTTAAAATTATTTTTAAACTTGTATTTACAAAAATCACAATCTATTAAAAAAAACAGAGCAACTCCAACCAAATCCCAGCTTTACAATACTTAGGAAATACATTTACAAAGCAATAGACTAGACATACAAATACAATACTAAAAAAAGAAAAACTAAAAATTAATATAATCAACAGTATCATTAATAATAATATAAATATTAGTTTTAATCCAAAAATGTAATCTTAAAAAATAGAAAATAAAATTTCAGAATTTTTTTTTTTTAAACGTGAAGCTGGGTTAGGCTCCAGCACCCCCCGCGACCCGAGACAGACAAGCGGTAGATAATGGATGAATGGATGGATTTTTAGATGCCAATTCTCAAAAATTATGAATCGATTTAAAATCAGAATAAATACAATTTGATTTGATTTGGCTGTGAATTTATTTTTTGAAGCACCCCTACTGTCCATGCAACTATGGAGAGAAATGTGTATGTTATGCAACCCAAAAAAAAATGATGATACAGAGCAAATGAATTGTTGTATTTTAATATCCACATTAATACATACATAATACAATATTCAGACTAGGCAAGGCAAGGCAAGGCAACTTTATTTGTATAGCGCTTTTCATACACAAGGCAGACTCAAAGTGCTTCACAGACAACAAAGTGAAATGAAAGAAAATAAAAGCAAAATTACAATGCAGACAATAAAAAAAATAAAAAAAATAAAAATAAAAACAGTGCAGACGTTAAAAGTTAAAAGATTAAAAGATTTAGCTGAAAGCTAAGGTGAACATAAAAGTCTTCAGTCTAGTTTTAAAAGTAGTGAGAGTTGGGGAGAGTCTGACATCTTCAGGAAGTTTATTCCAGCTATGTGTTGCATAGTGACTGAATGATGATCTCCCTTGATTTGAGTTTACTCTTGGAACCGCTAACAGATTGGTCTCAGAAGATCTTAGTGATCTAGAGGGCGTATATAGTGGGAGCATATCAGTGATATACTTGGGCCCTAGACCATGTAGTGATTTATATGTGAGCAGGAGGATTTTGAAATCTATTCTCTGATGTACAGGGAGCCAATGTAAGGATTTAAGAATTGGTGTAATGTGCTCACATTTTTTGGTGTTTGTTAGAACTCTAGCAGCAGCGTTCTGAACAAGCTGTAGCTGCCTGACAGTTTTTTTGGGAAGACCTGCAAGGAGACCATTACAATAGTCTAGCCTACTGGTAATAAAGGCATGTACAAGTTTTTCTAAGTCTTGAGCTGACATGAGCCCTCTAAGTCTTTTTACATTTTTGAGGTGATAGTAGGCCGATTTTGTTACTGATTTGATGTGACTGTCGAAATGTAAATCAGAATCTAAAATAACCCCAAGATTTCTGGCTTTATTTGAGGTTTTCAGGGACAGTGATTGAAGGTGTTGGATGACTTTAAACCTTTCTTTTTTAGCACCAAAAACAATTATCTCAGTTTTATCTTCATTTAGTTGTAGGAAATTTTGGCACATCCAGTGTTTGACTTGCTCAATGCACTGGCACAGAAGATCTATGGGGCGATAGTCATTTGGTGATAGCGCTACATAGATTTGGGTGTCATCGGCATAGCAATGATGGTCAATGTTATTATTTTGCATGATTTGTCCTAGTGGGAGCATATAGATGTTAAATAAAGTCGGCCCCAAGATTGAACCTTGGGGGACTCCACACGTTACGTTGGTTGGTTCTGATACAAAGTCACCAATGGAAACAAAATAGTTCCTATCTTGTAGATATGACTTGAACCAGCTTAAAACTGTGCCTGAGATCCCCACCCAGTTTTCCAACCTGTCCAAAAGTATTGAGTGGTCGACAGTGTCAAATGCAGCACTGAGGTCCAAAAGCATTAATACTGAAGTTTTGCCAGAGTCTGTGTTTAGACGGATGTCATTTATAACTTTAAGAAGGGCCGTCTCTGTGCTATGAAGAGGTCGAAATCCTGACTGGAAGTTGTTGTGGCAGCCAGTAGAAGCCAAGAAGTGATTTAGTTGTTGGAGGACAACTTTCTCAATTATTTTACTTATGAATGGTAGATTTGAAATTGGTCTGTAGTTGTTGATAACAGAGGCATCTAGGCTCTGCTTTTTTAGAAGAGGTTTAATGACTGCAGTTTTGAAAGCCTTCGGGAAATTGCCCGATTTAATAGAATTATTAACTATTTGCAAGATGTCTGTTGATAGGCAGTCAAAAACATTCTTAAAGAAGTTGGTAGGTAAAACATCAAGGCAGCAGGTGGATGACTTTAGAGCTGTCACCGTTTCCACTAGAGTTTTAGAGTCTATGGCATTAAAGCTTGCCATCATTGCTGTGTTACTTTTGCCTAAATGGGGTGGTGATCCAACTTTTTTACTTGAGATATTGATGGTGCGTCTGATGCCTTCAATTTTATCAGTATAAAAGAATGCAAAGTCATTGCATTTCGGCGTGGAATGGAGTTCGGCTGGTATTTGTGTTGGGGGTTTAGTCAGTCTGTCAACGATTGTGAATAGGGTTTTGGCCTTATTTGTGTTGCTGTTTATGATATTGGAGAAGAATGTTTCTCTAGCACTTTTTAAGACTAAATTGTAGGCCTGGAGGCTCTCTTTATAGATGTCATGGTGAATATGAAGTTTTGTATTCCGCCAGATTCGTTCAGCCTTCCTGCACTCTCTTCTCTGGGCTGTTACAGCAGCAGATTTTCTCCAGGGTGCCTTTTGCTTGCCAGAAATCGTTTTAACTGTAACAGGTGCAATGATATCTATGATATTCACAATTTTGGAATTAAAGTTGCTTACAAGATCATCAGCATGACATGGGTTTAGAGGTGGTAGTGAGGAGATGGCGTTTTTAAAGAGGACATTAGCATGTTCATTTATGTACCGCTTTTTGACATTCTTTGATTCTGTTTGTGTGTCCGGAATTACAGAAATATTAAAGAAAACACAGAAATGATCAGACAATGAAGGATCAATCACAAGAACATCAGAAACATTGAGACCTTTTGTGATAATCAGGTCCAGGGTGTGTCCCTTATAATGTGTAGCCTCTTTCACATGTTGAGACAGTTCAAATGTGTCTAAAATAGTAAAAAGTTCTTTTGCGCCCTTGTCATTTAAATCGTCAATATGAAAATTAAAATCACCAGTTATAACCAGGCAGTCAAAGTCAGTGGAGATGCTAGACAATAGTTCAGTAAAATCATCAAAAAAATTTGCAGAATATTTAGGTGGCCTGTAGATAATTAACAAGAGAATTTTGGGAGAGCATTTCAACACAGCACACAGGTATTCAAATGATGTAAACTCACCGAGTGACATCTGTTTCCCCTGAAACATGTTTTTAAATATAGCAGCAACCCCTCCACCTCTTTTCCCCGATCTACATATATCAACGAAGTTATAGTTGGGGGGTGCTGTCTCGATCAGAATGCTTGCACTGTTATTTTGTTCCAGCCATGTTTCAGTTAAAAACTGAGACTAGACTGTAGATGAGTATTTTGCAAACCCTCTAAACACATAATATACACTATTCAATTTTTCTATTTATAATACATACTTATTAACATAGGCGCCGGTCTACATTTCTGCCAGTGGGTTCTCAGCGTGTGTGTGTATTAAAAAAAAAAAAAGACATTCAGCGAAGTTAATATCCCATATGATTTGTGGCTTTATTATTTTGTAAAGCGGACCAAACTCGCCACAAAATTAACTACAAGTTTGATTTTTCAAAAAATATTTTAAAGATTTAAAAATCCTTTTTTTTTGTTGCAAATCTTATATTTTTTTTGTATTCCATCATTTTTTGTTGGGTTGAATAAAAATACAAATATTTCCCTTGCAACAGGAGTGCGCTGCTCTTTTTCAAGACCTCCTTCAAAAAATCAAGTCAAAGATTCTATATAACAGCGCTCGAGTGTTTTTAGTCTCTTCTAAGTTTTTGGAACTGAGCTTGGGGTGTAGGGTGTCATTCTTGGGCCAGATTTGGCCCATGGTTTTCCAGTTGAAAAGAAATGTGCTAAAGCGCGAGATGTGTTTTTGTCTCAACCAATTTTACAAACCAGAACGTGCAGCTACTTATAAAGTCCTAACCCTTTATTATCATGTTTGTAATTCATGGACAATGAAAACTAGTTTTGATCCTCCTCAGTAATCATTCTTTGTGTGGTCGAGGCAATCCTTATCTTAATTCTCATCTTCCTGCGGTCCAGAATCCTCATCGCCATTGCGCTCATACAAGAGTCGAGCAAGTGAGTTGTATTTGTTTGAACTAAAATATAATTCAAGGATTGTTTAAATCAGTGTAATATGACTGGACAACTTTTAACTGTTGTCCGAACTTGAGTCTTCTGGAAGATGAGCTGACGTGTGTTTCACAGAGCAATTGGTGTCATGATGTACACGCTGCTGTACCCTCTGATCACATTTGTTCTCCTCCTGGTTTGTGTGGCTTACTGGGGTGCCACGGCCTTGTATCCTTTTATTCTGTCTGTCATCAGTACACATACCTATTATAATATGTAAGCCCTGTCTGTAGTAATACAGTCTACAGACCACAACATGTGTTCCTCCTGAACTAATTGCTAATTACAGATATTTGGCCACCTCAGGAGAACCCATCTACAAAGTGGTTGCCCTCAATTCCAGTATGAGTGACTGTCAGAGCATCAATGGCACAATGAAGTGTGATCCTCAGGTAAATGGGTGGAATAAAAGCCAAGTGTGGGTTAGAATCGTAATCCAAGTTATTTTTGTTAGTGTTTATCGTATTTTCGCAACTGTCTAATCGTAGCACAGCCATAATTTTGCTTTCACGGAGTGGTGACACTACAATGGAACCTCTGAGGTCAAACACTTATCTTTTTCTGAATGCCAGATGTTCTTTAATTTGATTAGATTTCCTAAACTATTTTTTACTATTAAGGGGTCATATTATGATTTTTTTTCTACATTTAAAACACTTCCTTGTGGTCTACATAACATGTAATGGTGGTTCCATCTTCAAGCCGCTTTCTGACCGTCTTTTCAGGATACGCCGTTCTGTGGGCGGTCTTGTTTACGTGTCTCCACTTCCACTGCGTCTTCTCCTCGTCAGCCATGTTGACGTTTTTAACGTGTCTACCGAGAGATATAAGTTTGAACTATACACAAATTTGTATTAGAAATGGCAACAGCGGAGGATGCATGTGCATGTACGAGCCAGTCTGCCCCACAACAAGAGGATAGAGAAAAAAGAGCAACTTATTGACTTAAATGTTGGACTACAATGGTGAACTCGCGCAAAGCCTTTCAGGTAAATCTCTACTATATATGGATATATCCGCTGAAAAAAAACATCACAAATTGGGCAAATTCCAAATGGCTTGTTTGGCGCAGGTATGAAAGAAGGTAAGATTGATTTTTAAATATCTCCACATTGCGTCTATGGCTTGATTTCAAATTTTAGGGACTTAATGCAGATCCCAATTACACAAAAACAGGTACCAATAGGTCCCCTTTAAAGGTGATTTACAGTATGTCACTGGCTTAAAAATATATTTGTTTAAACAAAAGGATATAAGAACAGTACCACAGGCACATGTTAGCACCTGTTATTGTGCGGGGTTTAAAAGAACAGGTTGAACTAAATGGCAGAATCTTGTTCGGGGACCTCTTGGCGTCAGATGGTTCTTTTTAGCATGACAATAAACCAAAACATCCGGCCAAAAAGAAGCATGGTGAGATCCCAGGGTGGCCTAGCCAGTTTCCAAACATGAATCCCATTAAAAATCTCTGAAATTTGAAATTACAAAGCAACAGCCTTCAGGATTTGGATAGAATAAGTATAAAAAAGTCAAACAAAATCCCTGTAATCTCAGGGCATTCAATCGATCGCAGCTGGACTGTTTGGTTTGTCTTAGACGATGTTTCACTTCTCATCTGAGTAGGCTTTGTCAGTTAATGTTCATAGACTTAGATTGGTCAGATCGAGTTTAGCGGCTGGTGTCAAAACCTCAAATATTTATACTCCAAACACCAGGAGGGTGCGCCTGGGCAAGGATGGTTTCGCCCTATCGTAGTGAGAAAAACAACTATTTTTAATGCAAACGAGCAATCTTAACTGTCAAAGCCAACGACAGTTGTTGAAGTGTAATTTCCCCTCGTTAGCATTGATGGTATTGTGTGGCAGAACGATCACTGTGGATTGACTACTACCAGTCCAAAAGAGTCGGAATCACCCACGTTAGCATTCCATTCAGTTGTGAACAAATGGTATTCTGGTCACTTTCATTGACTAGAATACCATTTGGAGTTAGAATATGTTGCTAACTCCTGTTATTTGTTGTAGGCAAAATTGCAGAGTCTTTTAGAAATGGCTGAAAGGATAGTGTTGTATGTGGGAGATAGGTGGTGTCTCAAACCACCTCCTCTGTTCAGGGATGATTTTTCAACCTTGACATAGATGGCTTCACTCCTTTCATACCATCCATCCTCCCTATCCAGAATCTGTACATTTTTGGTCTCTTAAGGAGCGTTGTTTCTCCCTGAGGTGCAGGTAGACAGCTGAGTCTTGGCCTGAAGAGTTTGCCCGTCTATGCTGTGCCATTCGTCGGCTTAGTGGTTGTTTTGTTTCCCCAATATATGAATCAGTGCATTCATCATTACACTGGATAGCATTCACTAGATTGTTTTTGTAGGTGTGGGGTGTCCGGTCTTTAGGATGCACTAGGCAACACCCTGACACATCAGGGTGTTGCCTGGTTTGAAGTGTACAGGGATGTTGTGTTGGTTAAAAAATATTTCTCAATATTTTTGTGTCTGTCACCTTTTTCCTCCTCATCCACTCTGTTCTTGTTATTTCTGGAATTGGATTCACATTTCACAAACCACCAGCTGGGGTAACCACAGGTTTTGAGGGCTTCCCTCAAATGCCTATGCTCTTTCTTTTTGGTCTGTGGGCTGGTAGGAACATTATCAGCTCTGTGTTGTAGGGTTCTGATAAAGCCCAGTTTCTGTTCCGTGGGTGGTGTGAATCAAAAAGTAGGTATTGATCAGCATGTGTGGGTTTTCGGTAAACCCGGACATGGAAGCCCCTATTTTTAATCAATGTGGACATCACAGTCCAAAAAAGGCAACTTATTGTCTTTGACATTCTCACGTGTGAACTTGATGTTAATGTGCTCGGTGAAGGCTTGTGGCCATGTGTCATCCACATATCTGTACCAATGACTTGATGCTGTTTCCTTAAAAGACCTCAGAGCTCTCTTTTACATGTCCTTCATGTAAAGGTTTGCTACTATTGGGGATACAGGTGGTCCCATGGCACAACCATGTTTTTGTCGGTAAAACATTCCTATGATTTGTAAGTATGTAGTGTTAAGGCAAAGTTCCAGCAAAAGGCAAATCTGTTCTGGGTTTAGTGTGGATCTATCCTGTAAAGTGGGATCACCTCTTAGACGTTGGCTCCCCGTCTCTATTGCATCCTGGGTTGGAATACAGGTGAAAAGGGGGGTGACGTTGAATGAAACTGTAGTTTCATTTTTGTCCAGTTTTAGATTTCTGATCTTCCCTTCAAAGTCAATTGAGTTTTGGACATGATGAGGAGTTTTGCCAACCAAAGGTGCTAAGATGTTGGCCACATACATAGTGGCCAACATCTGATGTATGCTATCCAGTGTATGCTATCCAGTATGTTGGCCACATACTAAGTAAAAGTGAGGTAACGTAATACTTATCTGGATAAGACCCAAAATCTTACCTGTTGTTCCTTATCCCATTTTGGACATTTTCTGAAAGTTTCCTGAAATCTGCCTATAGCTTTTTGAGTTATGTTGCTAACTAACAAACAGACAAATCAATGACAATTACATAAGTACCTGGCGGAGGTAATGATAAATGCTTTTTAATGAATTGTATGTCTTGTTTGCATCCAGTCAGTTTTACCTGCTCCTTTCAGACCTTCAACGCATCAGATTACCAATCTTGCCCCTCCGCTGCGTGCATTTTTGTCAAATACAACGATGAGGGCACGTTCCAGAGGACCCTCTTCAACCTTCAGATCTACAACGCAGTGGCCTTTCTCTGGTGTGTCAACTTTGTCATCGCTTTGGGCCAGTGCACGCTTGCTGGTGCCTTTGCCTCCTACTACTGGGCCCTCTCCAAACCAGACGACATCCCCATGTTCCCCTTGTCTGCTGCTTTTATGCGCACACTAAGGTATGTTGAGTTGCTTCCCGAGAATGTGCTCTTACACTAAACGCTTACTGGCTGCAGTTTGCATCGTAGCCACGAGTGGGCTCCTGTACTCTGTAATAATGAGAGTATGGCCAACTCAGTTTCAGGTGCTCTCGAGCCATGACTGCTACTAACTTTGAGCTGATGGTATGTGTTTGCGGCGCTTCTTTGTTACTTTTTCGCCGTCTAAAAATTTGTTGTGCACCATGGGTCTGGCTGCTCTAACCGCAAGAATTGTACAAAGCTTTTACATCGCTTTCGCACAACCCGGAAAGTAGACAAGTATGGGAAGTGAAAGTTCACCATCAACACTGGAGAGCCACCAACTGAAGCATTTTGTGCCAGGTAAAAGCACGACACAACTTTTGTGTTTTGTTCAGGAGAGAACACAGAAAATATAATACAAATGATAACATAATAAATAAATAACTTAAAGAGATTGTTTGACAAAAACAGATTATTGTTGAAAATAAATATTTAAAAAATGCAATTCGGTAACAGCAGAAGAGAAAGTGAAACACAAATACAAATAGGCGGACAAAGAATGAGTAAAAGAAACCCAATTTTGGGTGTAATCATTTTGAAATAAAAGGAACCGGAAATCTCATAAAAATTATACAACATAAAGTGGCAAGAAATACGTCAATAATGAATAAAGCAAAATGTGTTCTAGACCAAAAATCATATCATTTTCAAGATTGGTTACCATATCTGACTTATTGTGCAGAAATATGGAAAAATAAGTACACTTATTTACTTAGCATGTTACAAAAATAAATAACAGTTAAAATACTACATAATGAGTGATACATACAGTAATTACAAATACATTGGAGCAGCCACCACAGTTGACATACTTCAAACAAATGTTATAATTTATCCTTGATTGTTGGTCCAAAGCTATATATAGACATGCTATTTTGGGTAATTTCGTCAGAAAAACCAACGTCAAAGCGACAGCAATTGCATGCATCCTGGCACAGCCGCACACGTCCTTGGTAGCAGTCATGGCGCCTGTTGTTTAGTTGGCCATACTCTCTTTATACACCACTCTGGTAAATGTTTTGACAGAGCTTTTTCAAATTTGATCATTATGCTGAGAAAAAAAAATGGAGCTGATAATACATTTAACCAGTTTCCTTCCTTTTAATCCCAGGTACCATATTGGCTCACTGGCATTTGGTGCTTTGATCCTGACACTTGTGCAGGTAGCGAGGGTGATCCTGGAGTACATTGACCACAAAACCAGAAGTAAGGCGTCTCACCCTTTGAAATACTCTCAGGGCATCCAGTCAACCAGATTTGTACTGTTCAGTTTGTCTTAGAAGACATTTTCCCTGTCAGGCTTCGTGCTCATAGATATACAGTGGAACCTCGATGCACATACTTAATTTGTTCTTGAACAGGGTTAGTAAATCAAAAAGTTGCAGTGAAGCAAATTTCTCCATAAAAAAACGATGTAGTTATGAAAAATTTGTTTCAGCCTCGACAAAAGTCCCTATTTTAGTTAAAGTTTGTACACTTTGAACGCAATATAAAGTGTTACACAGTACTGTATATCAAACAAACATAACAAAGAGAGGATAAATCTACTATCTCTTTAATAACAAGCTAAAACAACGATGACAAGCTGAGCGGTGCTGTATGCTCTGCTCTGCCAACAAGGGCGCGCACACAGAAGTCCCTTTGGTGCCTTCACAAACGACCAGAAATCACAAACATTCCTAACAATAACATTAACAATTGGCAAAAGGAGCAGCTCGTGAGAGGAGAGAAGGGAGTGTTTGTGTGTGTGCTCATAAAAGAGTTAAACAACAAGTAGTGTTCTCCTCCGCTGTGTAGTAAGTCCACTTTGGCATCTTTTTCTAAAAAATCCATTCTCATCGCAATTCAAAACATTCTGTAGTACGAAGCCGGCTTCTTCAATCTCTTCAATATGAGCTAGCACAAAAGGGCAGCCAGCGGGACACAAAATGCATGAATGAAGCGTTTGTACACAGAGACATGGTTCGTACACAGAGGCAAATTTGCCGCGATCTAAAAGTTAGGAAACTGAAAAGTTTGCATAAAGAGGGGTTTGTAAACCAAGGTTCCACTTTATCATGGTCAGATCTAGTTTAGATGTTGGTGCCAAAGCCCAAACTGTTCATCGCCCAACACAAGGAGGGCGAGTACAGGCAAGGGTGGTTTCACCTATTGTAGTACTAAAAGCCGTAGTAAGAAGAACTAAAATATGAAGTGCTCTTCAGTCCTGATGTGAGTTATTTGTTTTATTTAGATTAAGCAGTAGTAAAAAAACAACTGTTGACATTCAAAGGAGCAAACCTTTTGTCAATGCCAACAACAGTCATTAAAATGCATTTTTAGAGTGCTTTGGAGGCAATCTAGGTAAATCCCATTTGCTAAAATGTTAGCCGTATCTTGCGAGCGTTTTTTTGATATTGAGAATGCACAAAAAATATGACATGTTCTTGTCCCACATAAACATTGTGAAAGATAAACAACACCTGCAGTTCCTTTTTAATGTGGACCTTAATATTTAATATTTGATTTTTAACATAATTTATGTGGCCTGCGAAAGGCTGGAAATAATAAAGCACTTTCTGGCTAAATGTACCGTATTTTTCGGAATATAAGCCACACTTAATAAATACTTAAATGCTTGTCACCTTGACTTACGATTTCCAAACAAGTTTCCATAAATTTGTTGGTAAAACATGCAACATTAGAAATAAGTTGCCCCTGCAAATTGTGTAATATGGCTAATCGTTTATATTCATATATATTCACTGTTACAGGCAGCCCTCTGAGGGTAGCCATAATTGTGATGTGGCCCTCAATAAAAATGAGTTTGATACTCCTGATATATACAGTTACAGTATATATATATATATGTATGTATATATATATATATATACAGTTACAGTGTATATATATATATATATATATATATATATATATATATATATATATACACACCGTAACTGTGTATATATATATATATATATATATATATATATATATATATATATATATATATATATATGTACTGTATATATATATATATATATATACATATGTGTATGTATATATACATATACATGTATACAGATATATACGTGTGTGTATATATATATGCATATATATATATATATATATATATATATATATATATATATATATGTGTAAATATATATATATATACATATTAATATACATTACTAATAAGCTTTTGTCTTGTTACAGTATACATTATGTATGCAGTACTAATATGCTTTTTTCTTCATGACTCCAGTGGCTCAGAACTGTGTCGCACGTTTTATCTTGTGCTGCATGAAGTGCTGCCTCTGGTGCCTGGAGAAGTTCATCAAGTTCCTCAACAGAAATGCATACATCATGGTAACATGTCACTTCCAGTAGTACAGTAGTAGTCGTCAGCACATAGGCAATATTTCTTGTTTGACTAGGGCTGCGTGATTATATGATGGTGTTCGTTGATCGCGATTAATTTGAGTTCTAACATGGCGATCAGCTGTCAGCATATATTACCTCGATCAAACATGGCGGAAACGTCTGTGACAAGAGACCTCTGTGGTCAACAGTAGGGAAGCAACGATGTTTTATATAATCCTGCACGGAACAATCCGCCTTTATTGACCGCGAAGTGAAGTGAGCTATATTTATATAGCGCTTTACATAGTGAAACCCATTATCTAAGTTACATTTAAACCAGTGTGGGTGGCACTGGGAGCAGGTGGGTAAAGTATCTTGCCCAAGGCAGTGACTCGGATGACGGAATCGGGGATCGCACCTGGAATCCTCAAGTTGCTGGCATGACCGCTCTATCAACCGAGCCATGCCGCCCCGTGATCCTGTGTGTTTGTTAATGTGTGTGTGTTTGTGTCGGTCTGTGCACAACCATCCAGTTCCACTGTCACGAATGTCAGGCTTGTGCCGACGTAATTAATGTTCAATCGCCTTGTGCATCTTCCCCATTCACAGCTGGAAGTGATGCCCAGAAGAACAAAATAAAGAAATATGACTCTACCATTGTAGGGCCGTGAGTGCCCCCTAGAGGGCCGCACAAAAATATCTTTCTCAGCTGTGGTCTGTAGCGGTAGTCAGTTGTAATACACTTTTCCACCATTTGTGGCAGTAATGACAATATTTAAGAAAAAATAAATCTGCAGCTAAAGCTCTAAGGAAGTTTCTTAAGTGCAAAAATGATGACTAATGTGATGAAACTGTATTTTCATTTGTACTTGATATCATTGACAGTTTACTGAAGAAACATATTATATTTTTTATTAATTGAGTTAAAATGGGCAGCACGGTGGAACAGGGGTTAGTGCATGTGCCTCACAAAACGAAGGTCCTCAGTAGTCCTGAGTTCAGTCCCGGGCTCGGGATCTTTCTGTGTGGAGTTTGCATGTTCTCCCCGTGACTGCGTGGGTTCCCTCTGGGTAATCCTCTTCCTCCCACCTCCAAAGACATGCACCTGGGGATAGGTTGATTGGCAACACTAAATTGGCCCTAGTGTGTGAATGTGAGTGTGAATGTTGTCTGTCTATCTGTGTTGGCCCTGTGATGAGATGGCGACTTGTCCAGGGTGTACCCCGCCTTCCGCCCGAATGCAGCTGAGATAGGCTCCAGCACCCCCTGCGGCCCCAAAAAAGGGACAAGCGGTAGAAAATGGATGGATGGATGACTAACACTAGCATAGAAGTTGAAACACAACATTAAAAAGAAGCAGCAACTTTACTTTCACTATCTGCTGCATCTCACCAATAATCTTGCCACGAATGCGGACTTGCAGTCACTCACAGAACGCCTAATGTATTTGTCCGGACTGGGAGAATCAACACACCAATTAATTTAATTAGAAAAGGCATTTTTAAATCTAATTATTTTTGTTGTTTATGTGTCTGCAAAGATTCAACTCCTCTGATATAACATGTACTAAAACACTCTGCAGACACTCTGTGTTCTTTTTGTTTGTTTGTGGATAGAAAACCATTTTCTTCCTGAAATAATCATTAAACTTGTTTTATGTGTTTGTACACATTATTCTACAGTACTTCAAATTCAATATTTTACTTTCATTCAATATGAGATACAGAATTTGAGTTTTAAAAACGACACAATCTGGGTCACCCTTTGCCAAAGCACTGGTGAGAAGCGCTCATGTATACACGTAATTAAAGAATACAAATAATAAATAGTAAATGTTAACTTGAAATAAAGCTCAGAGTATTCACTTCACGGCTAATACTTTGTTTACTGCAAGAGAAATAAATAAAATAACCTTGAGAGGAAAAAAAGTTTTTCTTTTTACTCCCACAAAATGTACCAAAAAAGAAGCAAAACCGTGGCCCTAAAAGGAAGTCGGACCGTAGCGTGGGTTACCCATATCGTTACCCGTCTAATAAACACAATTGTATATATGTACAAACTGACAGTTGTTAGCATACATTACCTCTATCAAACATGGTGGACATGTCTATTACAAGATACTGCAATATATATTATTATATATAAATACTGCAAAATAAAGATGTGATACTCGCTATAATCCTGCACGGGACAATCTGCTCTAATGAGAAAAAAATGGTGATATTGATCGAGATCGGATGATATAAAAAAAATGTTTTAAATTAATTTTATTTTAAATAAAAACATTTTTGCCATATCGCCCAGCCCTGTTTGACCATCTGTGCCGTTCCGCAGATCGCCATTTACGGGAAGAACTTCTGTACCTCGGCCAGGAATGCTTTCTCTCTGCTGATGAGGAACATCATAAGGGCTGTGGTCATTGACAAAGTGGCAGACATGCTGCTCTTCTTTGGGAAGCTCCTGGTGGTGGGCGGAATCGGTATGTAATATGTATCGCACCTTTTAATCGTCATCTTTTTCGGTGCATGTTTCTGACCATTTTTTCCCCCTCAGGTGTACTGTCCTTTTTTTTCTTCTCCGGCCGAATACCTTTACCAGGCAACACTTTCCAGACGGAGACCCTCAACTACTACTGGATGCCAATCATTGTATGTTTTAGTCAGTGTGTCCAACTATATCGCAGGTGTCAAACTCAAGGCCCGGGGGCCAGATGTGGCCCGCCACTTCATTTTATTTGGCTCTCGAATGCCTGGAAATAATATGTATCAATAAAGTACTGTAACTTTTCTTACTAAATATATTATTTAGTTCTATTTTGGGCGGAAAAATTTTTTTTTTACTCCATGTAATCGCAAATTATGTTAACTTAAATATTGTCTAATTACCTTATTTTTCGGAGTATAAGTCGCTCCGGAGTATAAGTCGCACCGGCCGAAAATGCTTAACAAAGAAGGAAATTACATATATAAGTCGCACTGGAGTATAAGTCGCATTTTTGGGGGAAATTTATTTGATAAAACCCAACACCAAGAATATACATTTGAAAGGCAATTTAAAATAAATAAAGAATAGTGAACAACAGGCTGAATAAGTGTATGTTATATGAGGAATAAATAACCAACTGAGAACGTGCCTGGTATGTTAACGTAACATATTATGGTAAGAGTCATTCAAATAACTACAACATATAGAACATGCTATACGTTTACCAAAAAATCTGTCACTCCTAATCGCTAAATCCCATGAAATCTTATACGTCTAGTCTCTTACGTGAATGAGCTAAATAATATTATTTGATATTTTACGGTGATGTGTTAATAATTTCACACATAAGTCGCTCCTGAGTATAAGTCGCACCCCCGGCCAAACTATGAAAAAAACTGCGATACGGTATGCAAAAATATATTATCAAACATTCAAACCATTTTTTAAATAGAAATAAATACTAATAATGATATCAAAGCAAGTTATCCATCAAATTGTGCAATGTAAAAGTAGCAATAGATTTCCTGATAAAATTGTGAAATTTACTGCGTTTTTCTCTAACTGAAAAAAACAGTACTTTTTTTTTTTTAACTGTAATAAACTGAGGTGCTGTTTTGGCATTTACAGTAATGCACAGAAAAATCTACAGTTGTTGATTTGCTGTAAAAAACAAAAACAAACTTTACTGTAAAATTGCAGTTTTTTTTATTTACAGTAAAAAAACAAATGTACATCTTACAGTAAAATTCTGGCAACTTAGCTGCCTTTTTTTTATCATAAAAAAGAGCAGTACTGTTTTTCTATTTACAGTAATATACACTACATTTTGAGGTGAAATTATTGCAACTTACCGTATTTTTTTTACATTTTAGTTTAAAAAAAAATCTACTAATAAAATGCATAAAACAAGGTGTAATAATAGTATTCACTGTTAGAAGCAGCCCTCAGTGAACCTCTGAGCTTTATGATCTTTATTGATGTTCTTCTCCAAAATGCAGACGGTGGTGTTTGGTAGCTACCTCATAGCTCACGGATTCTTCAGTGTGTACAACATGTGTGTGGACACACTCTTCCTCTGCTTCCGTGAGTACCAAATAATAAGTGTTTCATACAAAATAGGATGCAAAAAGATCAGTGCACATTACAAGCTGACTCTCCGCAGTGGAGGACCTGGAGCGCAATGATGGTTCTCTGCAAAAACCCTACTTCATGTCCAAAAACCTCATGAAGATCCTCAACAAATCCAACAAGACTCCCAAAAAGGGCAAGAAAAAGTGAAGTCGCCAACCCTCCTGTTTTTTTCTCACGTTTACCAAAACTATTTGCTGATTTTGCACTTTAGAATGATTGTTCAATGTTCAAAGATGAGTGAGTGGCGTTAGTGCAGACTGAGCCTTTTTGTAAGATGTCAAATTGAACTTCTCCTTGATTGAGTTGGTTCAAAAACTTTTCTGTTGACATCTTTTTGTGTGAAATAGTTTTTCTCTCTGCTGTGCACATGATCACCATTAATGTTTATCTATTGCAAATGTTTTATTTTATATCATGTTGCAAAAACATTGTTTTTGACCGTATTGAAATTGTTGATTTATAATAAAAGATTGTTTATGTCAAAAAGTCATTTCTGTTCTACATTTGTAGTATGATGGAGTCCACTTTAGTGTGCTGTAGCTTACATTGTGGTGTTGAACTGTTAGATTTTAAACCTAACCCTGACTCCATCCTGTATAATTGTATTGCTTTTTTTCTACTTTTACACTTCAGTATTTTTGACCATTTTGGGTGTTTTTAGTTCTACCTTTTTCCTATTATTCCTCTTTGGTACTTATCACGACGTTTTTTTTATACTAAGTACTTCTTTTTTTAAATGTTTTTCCTACTTTTATTCTTCAGTGCTTGTGACACTATTTGGAATTGCTTTTAAGTTTTCACTACTTATGACAATATGTTTTTGTTTTTCTTAATACCTATACACTCCAATATTTACTGTATGCTTTTTTAAAAAAAATGTTAATGTTTCTATTTTTGAAAAAAACAACTTCTTAGCACTTGTGACAAATGTTTTGTTTTTATTTCTACTTTTACTCTCCAGTACTTATGACAGAGGGGGGGTTCTACTTTATTCTTTAATCTTTAGTATTTTTGACAATATTTTAAAGGAATACATTTTACTGTTAGGTTCTTTTTGTTTTTATGTCTACTTTTACACTCCAGTACTTATGACATATTTTTGGGGTTTGTTTTTTCTTTTACATTAGTACTTATAAGGTTTTTGTCTACTTTATTCTTTAGTAGTTTTATTACTCCCCAGTACTTATGTCAAAATAATTAACTTTTTAATGTTTACTGAAAATATACATTTTAATTTCTACTTTTACTCTCAAGCATTTTTTTTTTACTATTCAGTATTTGACAAAATTTAAAATACTGTTAAGGTCTTGTAATTTTTTTTCTTTCTAATTGTACGCTCCAATACGTATGCAATATTTTGGGGGGATTTTACTCTACTTCAATACTTGTTATTGTTTATTTTTCTACTTAATTAGTATTTCAGTACATATGACATACTTTCGCCTTTCTATTTCTACTTTCCGATACTTGTTTTCTAATTTCCTTTTACGGTTCGTACGTGAATGTTTTTTTCTATTACTTTCCAGTACTTGTATCAAAATAAGTTAAAAAACTTTTTTCTATGTTAACTGTTCAGTAATGTTACTGTTATGTTCTTTAAAGTTTTTATTTTTTTCGACACTTACTCTCCAATGATCATTACAGATTTTTGTGGGTTTTCTTCTACTTCACTACTTGAGTTTTTTTTTTTGCTTTATATTTAATCTTTAGTATTTATGACAAAATACTTTTACTTCTACTCTACAATACTTTTATTAATGTCCTTTAACTGTTCAATACTTTAATGTTTTTTGTATTACTTTCCAGTATTTGTGTCAAAACAATTTAAAATGCTTTCTACTTTAACTGTGACATACTTTTTAATTGATACTTTTACAGAAAAAACTACATTTTAATTTATCTTTTACTATTCCGTATTTATGACAATATTAAAAAAAAGTTTATTTTCCTGTTGATTTCTCTTCATAAATTAATATATAACTGAAGATAACACCAATGTCAATATATACTGATAGAAAGCGCTTTGCAATTAAAAACCATTTAACAGAAACAACAGGTGGATGCTTTAAACAATTTTAATATTTGAAGACATTATTGTCTGCACAATGTGTCCAGGTGTAGTGTCACATTAGCCAACATACCAAACAATCAGACAAGTATGCCCTCAATGATGACATCCTAAAGATACCCTGGTATCATCCAAACTTTTTCCAAAATGGAACACTCAACGAGGAAACAGACTTATCCAAAACATGTCTATAACTAAAAATGTTATATACTTAAATTCCGGAATAGAATAAGCACATTTCGCATCTTAATTAAATAATCCAATTCCAATTTTTTTTTTTGTAGATTTGAAAATTCATGGACTGATACATGGCTTACGTTACTTTTTCTTTTCTCTTTTCAGAGTAACGTTCTGAAAGGGGGTGAGCTGCAGGCGCCCGGGCCGCACTTTGGACACGGCCAGTTTAACGGGACACAAGATGAGTACTGTGCATGTTTTCTGGAAGACACCACTGGCTAAAGGCAAAACTTAAAAAAAACAAAAAAAAACCGCATCTCTGTGCTACTAATGAATTCCAAAAGACATAAAAACATGTATATTACAGATTGTATTATATACAAATGCATCACTCAGGTGTGCTTTATATTACATTTTACATTGCAGTTCACTGAAGAGTGGCATAGATTACTAGTTCCCAATATGGTTCACTTAGCCTGCAGATTATTTGTTTTTTTTTGGGATTGCTCTGGTGCCTGGCAGATGACAGTTTTAAATAACTTCACAGTGTACTGGCAGTTAAGACAAATAGTAGCTTCCTTCAGGGGAAATACACAAATCTATTTTTTGATTGGTCCCGTCGAGGCAAGAAAATCCGTTGCTATGGTAACCATCAATGTTTCTCTGTTTTCACTTTCCACAACTCTTCCCCGTGTCCTTGTAAGGACGTTCGCTGGAATAAGCCACATAATACTGTCTCTTCTCCCCTAAAAGCAGACGGATTACTCCTACAGTCAAGCCGATTACACTTTAGCGCCCCTCGTTTGTGTCAGGCGCGTGCTGAGGTTAGCATCCGAGTGTGTATCTGTGGCTCTGGTTAAAAAGTGTGTGTGGTATTTGTTTATCCAGCTCCCCTGCCCCCCCACCCCACCCATTGCCTTCCCAATCAGGGCGCCGCCTCGCTTTCTCCTCTCGCTGTTCGTCCTCTCGCTGCTCGTCCTCTTCGTCACACGCTCAGCAGCCAGAAGAAAAAGAAGATGGCCACGAACAGGAAAAGGGAATCCTGCCAGTTGTAATTCCCGTTGTTGAGGTTGCCTTGGGGATCGCCCGCGTATTGATCTGTCGGAAGTGAGTACAAAATGTTTTAAAATATGTACATTCTACATCACAGGTGTCAAACTCAGATTTACCCCACCACATCATTTAAGGCGGCCCGCGAAAGCCCTGAAATAATGAGTCAATAAAGCATTTTATCATTTACTAAATGTAATCTTTTCATTGTGACGGACAGAAATACATGTATTGCATGCTATTGATTAAACTTTATTATCTAATAATGCAAAAAATTAGAGATGTCCGATAATGGCTTTTTTGCCGATATCCGATATTGTCCAACTCTTAATTACCGATACCGATATATACAGTCGTGGAATTAACACATTATTATGCCTAATTTTGTTGTGATGCTCTGCTGGATGCATTAAACAATGTAACAAGGTTTTCCAAAATAAATCAACTCAAGTTATGGAAAAAAATGCCAACATGGCACTGCCATATTTATTATTGAAGTCACAAAGTGCTTTTTTTTTTAACATGCCTCAAAACAGCAGCTTGGAATTTTGGGACAGAGGAGGTTGAGGTGGGGGGGGAGCGGGGGGTATATATTGTAGCATCCCGGAAGAGTTAGTGCTGCAAGGGGTTCTGGGTATTTGTTCTGTTGTGTTTATGTTGTGTTACGGTGCGGATGTTCTCCCGAAATGTGTTTGTCATTCTTGTTTGGTGTGGGTTCACAGTGTGGCGTATATTTGTAACAATGTTAAAATTGTTTATATGTCCACCCTCAGTGTGACCTGTATGGCTGTTGACCAAGTATGCCTTGCATTCACTTGTGAGTGTGTCAAAACCATAGATAGTATGTGACTGGGCAGGCACGCAAAGGCAGTGCCTTCAAGGTTTAGTGGCGCTCTGTACTTCTCCCTAAGTCCGTGTACACAGCGGCGTTTTAAAAAGTCATACATTTTACTTTTTGAAACCGATACCGATAATTTTGAAACCGATACAGATAATTTCCGATATTACATTTTAAAGCATTTATCGGCCGATAATATCGTCAGTCCGATATTATCGGACATCCCTACAACAAATATAATACTATCATTATAGTACTATCATACTAAAATTAAAACAAAATAAATATCTGCTTGAGTTATATCAAAGCAAGTTATTCATCAATGACAATAGATTTTACAGTAAAAAAAACTGGCTGCTCTGTTGCCAGGATTTTACAGTAAAAAAAATAAATGTCAGTTTCCATTTACAGTAATACGCTGTAAAAAACATTGTACATTTTACGGTGAAGTTGTGGCAACTCAGCTTCCAGTTTGTTTTTTTCCAGTGTGTAATACAAATATAATAATCAAATGCCCAGCAATTAATTGTATAATATCATGAGGTGAATTCTTATGCATTTATATTCATAAATGATATATGGTTACAAGCGGGCAGCCATAACTGCGATTGTGGCCCTCAGTGTAACCGTGTTCCACACCCCTGTTCTACATCTATGCCAGCGGTTCTTAAAGGCACCCCCCAGAAACAAAAACTTGGCTCTCCAAGAACCACAATAGTAGTCATTAAAAACAAGGCAGATGTTTTATTTAACAAGTATATTTCATATTTACTCTGACTCTAGAAAGAGGTACCGCAGTCTCCGTAGCAGAGCGGTTCTGCAACAGCTTCTTCCCTCAGGCCGTAAGACTCTTGAACGCATCATAATTATCCCCTCAATTCCCCCCAAAAAGGGATTAACTCGCTGGAATATAAAGACAATATAACATACATCCATAAACGTGGATGCATATGCAAAAGTGCAATATATTTATCTGTACAGTAATCTATTTATTTATACCTGCACCTTATTGATTTTTTATTCTGCACTACCATTAGCTAATGCAACAAAATTTTGTTCTTATCTGTACTGTAAAGTTCAAATTTGAATGACAATAAAAAGGAAGTGTAAGTCTAATATTTTGGCTAATGTTTAAACAATAACACTGTTTGAATATAGGAAAATAAAACACTGCCTTAAACAAGTGACTCTTTGGCGCACCGCCCAAATGTCTGCACAATAACTATTTTACCTTCGGGTACCATGAAAGAAACCTTGACCTACTCAGAATTAAATTTTAAGGCTCATACCCCCCATTGCAACATTTTTTTCCACACTTTACTCATGTCAATTTTTTTTTATACTTTTTGACCCTTGTGCAATCCGAGGGCCTAAAACAGGATATGATTGTTCACTTTAAAGCTTGCAATGTCATTAGAATAGGATATGAATAAAGTACCGTATCTTTCGGACTATAAGGCGCACTTAAAAATACTTTAATTTTCTCAAAAATCTACAGTGTGCCTTATAACCCAGTGCACCTAATGTACCTTATAATTTTGATGGTGCTTACCAACCTTTACTTTGTAAATGATGCAATGATAAGTGTGACCAGTAGATGGCAGTTACACATAAGAGGCACATCTGGACTGCAGGTAAATAAATGACACTAGCAAGTACCCCGTAAGCAAGCAACACCAAAACTTTGATGTTTCATTGAGAATATAGAACATTACACACGGCGCTCAAAAATCTGTCAAAATGTTTTAGTACAACTTTAGTAAGTGACGAAGCCGCACCGCTTGAGGGATTTTCGGAGCATTACGGCTACTGTAGTCAGACGTACCGTGCTTCAACATACGGGTGTTAGTATGGTGAGTGTATAAGGACCCCAAAATAGCACTTTTTAAGAGACATTATCTGGCGTTTTGTTTCGCATTATTATGCAAAACCAACTTTTCTTACCTATTCGTACCTGCTGTTGTGAAATATTGACCAATTCCAGGCTGTAATTACCCAAGCTCAAAAATTCCACTGTGCACATTTTTATTATTATTTTTTATTTTTTTAAAGAAATATTGCTTCCTCCCCCCATTATAAAAAGCGTTTTTTTTTGGGTTTTTTATAAATAAATGCAGTAAAACATTAAAAAACTATAAAAATAACAACTTTGTAATACAAAGTTGTTATATAAGATCTGAAGTTGTTGAAATATTTTAAGCGTTAAAAGTACACATATTTTTATGGTGAGTTTTACAAGCGGTTTCCTTTTGGTTCCTAAGAGTAAGTGTGTATAGTCAATCTTAAGTTAATCAAACTGCATGTTTTGCACTAAAACAAATTTACAGGACAGAAATTGAATTTTTTTTGTGCAAAATAAAAATTTGACACAATGAAAGATAAAGTTAAACATGTTACAAGCCCAACCAGGATTCAATCAGTGTGCATCAAATTGCCAGGCCAGCACTAACTGTACGCCACTGTCATTATATTTTTTTTATCAGTGATGGAGCATGAAGGGGCTAGTAAAACATTTAATTTGAAGCAACCTGTAATTAAATAATTGCCATTTTACATGTGCTTCTTCACGCAAACATTAATATTAAGGACTGAAATGGTGCCGAAAATAAAATTTAGGAGTGGTGCTGACAGGCGTAAAAAGAGAACATTGGATAAAACTAACCTCACATTTTCTCTAATTGCAAGCTAGTTAGCATTAGCATGTTTGTAGGCCTTGTTTAAAAAGCTTAGACCTTGCCTGGCCGACTGTGTTTATTAACCAGTAAACAAACAAAAACAATATGAGCTCATGCTACGCTATGAAATTGCCCTGAATAATTTTAGCCATTCATTTGCTTTCGGTCCAATAGACGTAGATTGAATTGAACCTTTGCTGTCAGATTTGTAAATCATCATTTTTTATTACGGAAAGATGCATACCTGCGCGGTGAAAGGGGTCGTTGGTGTTGAAGACGGTGGTGAAAAAGCTGAAGGGGAAGGCGCCGATGCCGAACGACATGTGAAAACCAGTGTCGCTGAAGCCCTGGAACATCTGGAGGCACCGCCGATGTTTAGTTGAATATGTGGAGACAAAAGTAAAAGAGACACTTTGAATTGTATTTATTTTTATACAATACATTAATATATATTGAATATATAATATAAATACCAACACACAGATATATTATAAATATAAACTTATACACATATATACACACAGACACGTATACATACATGTATACATATACATATATATACATAAACGCACACGTATACAAGTATACATGCATAGACATACATGTATGTATACATACATATACAGTCGTGGTCAAAAGTTTACATACACTTGTAAAGAACATAATGTCATGGCTGTCTTGAGTTTCCAATAATTTCTACAACTCTTATTTTTTTGTAATAGAGTGATTGGAGCACATACTTGTTTGTCACAAAAAACATTCATGAAGTTTGGTTCTTTTATGAATTTATTATGTGTCTACTGAAAATGTGACCAAATCTACTGGGTCAAAAGTATACATCCAGCAATGTTAATATTTGCTTACATGTCCCTTGGCAAGTTTCACTGCAATAAGGTGCTTTTGTTAGCCATCCACAAGTTTCTGGCTGAATTTTTGACCACTCCTCTTGACAAAAGGTGTGCAGTTCAGCTAAATGTGTTGGTTTTCTGACATGGACTTGTTTCTTCAGCATTGTCCACACGTTTAAATCAGGACTTTGGGAAGGCCATTCTAAAACCTTCATTCAAGCCTGATTTAGCCATTTCTTTACCACTTATGATGTGTGTTTGGGGTCATTGTCCTGTTGGAACACCCAACTGCGCCCAAGACCCAACTTCCGGGCTGATGATTTTAGGTTGTCTTGAAGAATTTGGAGGTAATCCTCCTTTTTCATTGTCCCATTTAAAGCACCAGTTCCATTGGCAGCAAAACAGGCCTAGAGCATAATACTACCACCACCATGCTTGACGGTATGAATGGTGTTCCTGGGATTAAAGTCCTTACCTTTTCTCCTCCAAACATATTGCTGGGTATTGTGGCCAAACAGCTAATTTTTTGTTTCATCTGACCACAGAACTTTCCTCCAGAAGGTCTTATCTTTGTCCATGTGAGCAGCAGCAAACTTTAGACAAGCCTTAAGGTGTGGCTTCTAGAGCAAGGGCTTCCTTCTTGCATGGTAGCCTCTCAGTCCATGGCGATGCAAAACACGCTTGACTGTGGACACTGACACCTGTGTTCCAGCAGTTTCCAATTCATTGTAGACTGCTTTTTGGTGGTTCTCGGTTGACTCTTGATCATCCTGACCAATTTTCTCTCAGCAGCAGGTGATAGCTTGCGTTTTCTTCCTGGTCACGGCAGTGACAAAACTGTGCCATGCACTTTATACTTACGAACAATTGTCTGCACAGTTGCTCTTGGGACCTTTGAAATGGCTCCAAGTGACTTTCCGGACTTGTTCAAGTCAATGATTCGTTTTTTCAGATGCTGAGTTCCTTTGACTTTCTCATTGTCGCGATTGTAACCGAGTCTTACTGCATCACATGAGCCCTATTTAAATGGGCTCAGAGAAGTCAACAGGTGTCGTCAATAATAATCACTCACATAAGGTTAAGAGGCCATGTCATGAAGCTAATTTGATTTGATTGTAACTTTTCTACATCCCCAAATTGATCATGTACTGTATGTTGCTGTATGTATACTTTTGACCCAGCAGATTTGGTCACTTTTTCAGTAGACCCATAATAAATTCATAAAAGAACCAAACTTCATGAATGTTTTGTGACAAACAAGTATGTGCTCCAATCACTCTATCACAAAAAAAAAAAGAGTTGTAGAAATTATTGGAATAACTCAGGACAGCCATTACATGTCCTTCACAAGTGTATGTAAACTTTTGACTACGACTGAATACAGTACAGGCCTAAAGTTTGGACACACCTTCTCATTCAATGGGTTTTCTTTATTTTCGTGACTATTTACATCGTAGATTGTCACTGAAGGCATCAAAACTATGAATGAACACGTGGAGTTTTCTACCGCTTGTCCCTTTTCGGCACAGGGGGTGCTGGAGCCTGACTTAACAAAAAAAGGTGAACTAACTGAAAACATGTTTTATATTCTAGTTTCTTCAAAATAGCCACCCTTTGCTCTGATTACTGCTTTGCACACTCTTGGCATTCTCACGATGAGCTTCAAGAGGTAGTCACCTGAAATGGTTTTCACTTCACAGGTGTCATAGTTTTCAGTGACAATCTAAAATGTAAATAGTCATGAAAATAAAGAAAATGCATTGAAATGAGAAACTTTTGGCGTGTACTGTACATACATGTATACATACGTATACATACATACACAGTATAATCGGATATCTGTCACATTGATACTTGGAGTATAGATGAGAAAATAAGACTCACGCCGCCTCTGCTTTCTGGTTCTGTTCTCTGTCCCTGAGGCCGTGGGGGACTTTTCAACCTGAGGGCAAACGTTAACAACAGTCACTCAAAAAGGCACCATCAGCCACACACACACACGCCCACACGCGCACACAAACCGTGGGTCCTCTTGACTGGAGCTCCCTCGTCCATATAATGGGATGACTTTGTCTCTGCTGATGCCAGCTTTACACACAGGACACTGTTGTCTGCTGGGCCTCGTCTCCAACCACTGGAGTGGAAAAGAAATGACTGAAAGAGCTCTTGTCATCACTATTCATTATATATCTAAAAAAAAAAACAACTGAAAAATGGATCCAAAATCAACTTATCAGGCGGTCAAAGTGTGCTAATACTTACTTGATGGAGACAGGGCCAGCTGAAGAAAAAGAGATCATAAAAAAAAAGATTAATTTGCATCTCGTCGTTGAACACCTTATATAAAACATGCAATGTTGTTAACCCAGCAGTGCTGATAGAAATATGGTGCTGATTCAGGACAAAGTGCTGCCCCGCAAACTCTGAAAGAACATTTTGAAAATAAGACTACTTTTCCTGCATTTGGGTGCATTTCTACACTATATTTGTCACCATGACCCCCCACTCCCTCCCCTCTGTTGCTAGATATCTCTAGATGTACGTTGTAATATGTATATGTGCTTTGCTATGGAGGTTTTTTCCTACTCCAGACTGGGCCCCCTTAGGAGACCAGTCTAGATTGTATTTTTTACTCATCCTTCCCCAGCGTTTACCTTTTTCCCATCTTTTACGGGGCGCCTCGTGGCGACCCATCAGCGTTCCTGTTCTGTAACCCTGTACACTGTTTGTTTGTCTAATCTTGAACGGGTTTGTGCTGAAAACAAAGTTTCGTTGTACTTGTGCAATGACAAAGACCCATCCTATCCTATTTTACTTTTAGATTTATTATCATCTACGATGGCTGTCTTTTTGACACTTACATGTCCTATGTAATGTACCACATAATTTTTTGTTTTTTAAATTTACTAGAATCAGAATCAGAATAGTTTTTATTGCCATTGTTTGAGAACGGGTTCACAAACTAGGAATTTTTCTTGGTGCAATCGTGCAACATAAAACACATACTGTATAAGTTTTAGTAAATAGTAAATAATACTAACATCATTATTAGAGAAGAGATGTCCGATAATATCGGCCGATAAATGCTTTAAAATGTAATATCGGAAATGATCGATATCGGTTTCAAAATTATTGGTATCGGTTTCAAAAAGTAAAATGTATGACTTTTTAAAACGCTGCTGTGTACACGGACGTAGGGAGAAGTACAGAGCGCCAATAAACCTTAAAGGCACTGCCTTAGCGTGCCGGCCCAATCACATAATATCTACGGCTTTTCACACACACAAGTGAATGCAATGCATACTTGGTCAACAGCCATACAGGTCACACTGAGGGTGATTGTATAAACAACTTTAACACTGTTACAAATATGCGCCACACTGTGAACCCACACCAAACCAGAATGACAAACACATTTCGGGAGAACATCCGCACCGTAACACAATATAAACACAACAGAACAAATACCCAGAACCCCTTGCAGCACTAACTCTTCCGGGACGCTACAATATATCTCAAAAATATATTCACAAATACGCGTTTATTTATACAAATTATTTATTTATTTGTATATCACATTTGTATTTGTATATTTATTAATATATGCCTATGTATTATTATCATATTGGTATATGTTGTCTGTCTATCTGTGTTGGCCCTGTGATGAGGTGGCGACTTGTCCAGGGTGTACCCCGCCTTCCGCCCGAATGCAGCTGAGATAGGGTCCAGCACCCCCCCCCCACCCGAACGGGACAAGCGGTAGAAATTGGATGTATGGATACATAGAAGTTGATGTGAGACAACTCTACTTCCATATTTATGCAACTAAGGAGCTTGTGTACTTCAGATGCAGTCAGTAGTAATTTCTTCAACTTCTTTACTTATACTAGCGGTGTTCCTAAGGGTTCCATTTCAGGTTCCCTCTTGTGCATGATTTGGGCTATTCAACTGGTGGCCTGTGAGTTCAGTTCCAAAAACTTGTGAGAGACTCACATTTTACATCTTTTCGTGTAACTGAAAAGAAAATACAATGGTGGCTAGCTACTAAGGGGAGTGTAGTGTTGTTGTGTTGCCGCTAAAAAGCAGGTAGAAGAAAAAGAAACGGAGCAGCCTAAAGAAGAAATACAACCGCCTGCACGGACTTTGAAAGCAAACATTTGGAGACACTTTGGATTTTACTGTGGCAAGAAAGGGCTTGACATGACTCATGCAATTTGCAGACTTTGCAACGCTAAAGTTAAGTATTTTGGGAATACTTCAAATCCTCACGCTCACTTGGACAGACACCACCCAGAGTTATCAATGGAAAAGGATCATCCACTAACACCGGCAGCTGATCAACACACACTTCACCATTTTACAAAATTACCACCCAGTTCTGAACGGGCAAAGAAGATAACCAGATCCATCGCTTTCATTGCAAAAGACCTGCGACCATACAGCGCAGTGGAGAGAGAGAAGGCTTCAGGTTCATGATCAAAACTATTGAGCTACGGTATGACATCCCATCACGCTCGTTTTTTTACAGACAATGTTGTACCTTCACTTTACAGAGAGACAAAACTAAAAGTGGGGCAAGCTGTGACTAGAGCTAGCACAGTAGCTCTTACCTGTGATTACTGGACCTCTAGGACCTAGACTGGGGTAGATCCTGCTGAAATCCTATGTATTGAATGAATCGATAATCGAGTTGAATCGAAAAAATCTATTTATAATCGAATCGTGACCCCATTAAAGGCCTACTGAAACCCACTACTACCAACCACGCAGTCTGATAGTTTATATATCAATGATGAAATCTTAACATTGCAACACATGCCAATACGGCATGTATAAAGTGCAATTTTAAAATTCCCGCCACACTTCCGGTTGAAAAAGTCCTTTGGATATGATTTATGCGCGTGACGTCACAAAAGCAACGGAAGTGGTTGGACACCATCGGACCCGATAGAAAAGCCTCTTGTTTTCTTCAACAAAAATCCACTGTGTTGGTGAATCTTTTGCAATTTGTTTAATGAACAATGGAGACTGCAAAGAAGAACGTTGTAGGTGGGATCGATCGGTGTATTAGCGGCTAAGTACAATACTTACAGCAACACAACAAGGACTACTTACTACGCCTAGCCGATCGATGCTTTCCGCCAAACCCACGGATGAAGTCCTTCGTCGCGCCGTTGATCGCTGGAACGCAGGTGAGCACGGCTGTTGATGGGAAGATGAGGGCTGGCTGGCGTAGGTGGAGCGCTAATGTTTTATCATAGTTCTGTGAGGTCCGGTTGCTAAGTTGCTAAATTAGCCTTAGCGTCGTTAGCAACAGCATAGTTAAGCCTTACCAGGCTGAGAATTTTTAACCGTGTAGTTACATGTACATGGTTTAATAGTATTGTTGGTCTTCTGTCTATCCTTCCAGTCAGGGGTTTATTTATTTTGTTTCTATCTTCATTTGAGAACGATGCTATCACGCTAGCTCAGTAGCTAAGTGTGTCACCGATGTATTGTCTTGGAGATAAAAGTCACTTTAAATGTCCATTTCGCGTGCTCGACTCTCATTTTCAAGAGGATATAGTATCCCAGGTGGTTTAAAATACAAATCCGTGATCCACAATAGAAAAAGGAGAGTGTGGAATCCAATGAGCCAGCTTGTACCTAAGTTACGGTCAGAGCGAAAAAAGATACGTCCATCACTGCCTCTCAAGTCCTTCACTGTAACGTTCCTCATCTACGAATCTTTCATCCTCGCTCAAATTAATGGGGTAATTGTCACTTTCTCGGTCCGAATCTCTCTCGCTCCATTGTAAACAATGGGGAATTGTGAGGAATACTAGCTCCTGTGACGTCACGCTACTTCCGGTACAGGCAAGGCTTTTTTTTATCAGCGAGCAAAAGTTGCAAACATTATCGTCGATTTTCTCTACTAAATCCTTTCAGCAAAAATATGGCAATATCGCGAAATGATCAAGTATGACACATAGAATGGATCTGCTATTCCCGTTTAAATAAAAAAAAATCATTTCAGTAGGCCTTTAATCGATATTGAATCGAATCGTGGGACACCCAAAGATTCGCAGCCCTAGTGTCTTTAATTAAAACAGACTAAAACACCACATTTGTCAATATAAACAAGTATCAAATAATTATAGTTTCATATTACTTGCACATTCAAAGTCTCCAAAGCAGAAGAGTATTAGAAAGTATCCAGTAACAAACATGTTTGCATCATTCAATTTATTCAATTGAGCTTAACTCAAACATCCTTTGTTGATGCAGATTGCTGACATTCCTTTGGAACGTGCAAACAATGGAACAAAGCACGCGTCAGAATCAGATTAAACAAAAAGCTAGCAATGCCGGCCTCAAACTGACAGACTTTATTGCACAACTGGAGCCTGTGTACATGTAATGGAGCAAATGATTGCCTCATCACTACCGTCTCAATTGTGATGACTCATGACTTTTGTTGTATGTTTTCATCTACAGCCCGCAGACATTTCAAAGATGTTCGATCTACATGTTCTGCTGTCACATGATAACCATGAGATAGTGAGTATCAAATCAGTTTATTCCCTATTCCCTGTTGAAACCACAATAAAATGTTCTGTTATATCCTTACATAGCAGCCTTGAAATATTTCAATTTTGACTCTAATCTAAACATGTTTTTTTTCGCAAATAAATAAATAAATAGTAATAGTATTTAATTAAAACAATAACATAATTATTGTGTGAATGCTACCATGAATTGATTAACGTGGACCCCGACTTAAACAAGTTGAAAAACGTATTCGGGTGTTACCATTTAGTGGTCAATTGTACAGAATATGTACTGTACTGTGCAATGTACTAATAAAAGTCTCAATCAATCAATCAAGCATTAGCATGCTAACTTTGGCTAATTTTGCAGGCGTACAATCCGGACTCATACCTTGGTACTTGACAAATGCTACCTGTTAGCATGCTAACATTTATAGCTAATTTTACAGGCGTATACCAAAGAGTCATATTACATAGTACTAACTGATTTAGCATGCCAACATTCGCATTTTAGCTTTTTTAGCTAGTTTTGTTGCTAGGCACCTTATTGATGCTGCCTCATTAAAAAAATATTGTGTGAATGCTCAAAAGCATTACCGTTTTTAGCTAATTTTGCAGGCGTACACTTCACTCGTAACTTGGTACTTGACAAATGCTACATGTTAGCACGCTAATGTTAAAACTTAAGGATACTAACTTTAATAGCTAATTTTGCAGGTGTATACCTCAGTCATTTAACTTTGTACTTGACACATGCTAACTGTTAGCATGCCAACATTAGCATGTTAACTTTTTTTTTTAGCTAGTTTTGTTGATACGCATCTTAGAGTTGTATATTTTGTAAAATTGGGTGGGCAGCGTTTTAATTCCGCTTCAACTCTTACAAATAAAATAGTTGCATCTCATTAAAAAATAACAATTATTGTGTGAATAATGAAAAACATTCATTGCTAACTTTTTTAACTGATTTTGCAGGCGTACACCTCAGACTCATAACTTGGTACTTGATACATGCTACCTGTTAAGACGCTTAGCTAACTTTCATAGCTAATTTTGCATGCGTACACTTCAGTCATAACTTGGTACTTGACACATGCTACCATTAGCATGTTTTTTTTTTTTAGCTACCGTATTTTCCGGACTATAAGTCACAGTTTTTTTCATAGTTTGGCCGGGGGTGCGACTTATACTCAGGAGCGACTTATGTGTGAAATTATTAACACATTACCGTAAAATATCAAATAATATTATTTAGCTCATTCAAGTGAGACTAGACGTATAAGATTTCATGGGATTTAGCGATTAGGAGTGACAGATTGTTTGGTAAACGTATAGCATGTTCTATATGTTATAGTTATTTGAATGACTCTTACCATAATATGTTACGTTAACATACACGTACAACATGACTCAGCCTCAGGCAGCATTACTATGTTGAATTTAAAAAGTGTAAAGGTGAGTATAAGGGTGTTTTTTCATATCTACAGGGCTTTAAAATGTTAAAAAAAGGTCATAGTCTTTTTTTGCTGTAGTTATGAAAATATTCGACATATAATTCTACTTCTCGGAAATCCATATACCACGGTCAGACCAGGCACCAATTATTTACTGTATCATTGCTGTGGACAAGGTTGTGCCAAATGGAATAAATCCACCAACCCTCATCATGCATTATGTGATTACACTGCAAAACGTGAGTCTTCAAAAACAAGAAAATTTTTTTACTAAAATTAGGGGTATTTTATTTGAACTAAGCAAAATTATCTGCCAATAGAACAAGAAAATTCGGCTTGTCAAGACTTTCCAAAACAAGAAAAATTAGCTAACCTCAATTAACCCAAAAATACCTTAAAATAAGTATATTCTCACTAATAACAAGTGCACTTTTCTTGGTAGAAAAAAAAAGACCTTTTTGCTCAATATGTTGAAAAACATTCTCAAATTAAGTAAATGCTAGTGCCATTATCTTGACATGATATGCGCTCAGCATCATGATTTTTTTTTTTCATGCTTGAAGTAAGAAATTATTACTTTAAAAATGTAGTTTTATACTTGTGAGTGTTAATGACACAGTTTTGCATCAGTTGATATTCTAGTTTCTATTATTTTAGGCTTTGTAATGCGCCACACATTTTCAATGGGAGACAGGTCTGGACTACAGGCAGGCCAGTCTAGTACCCGCACTCTTTCACTACGAAGCCACGCTGTTGTAACACGTGCAGAATGTGGCTTGGTATTGTCTTGCTAAAATAAGCAGGGGTGTCCATGATAATATTGCTTGGATGGCAACATATGTTGCTCCAAAACCTGTATGTACCTTTCAGCATTAATAGTGCCTTCATAGATGTGTAAGTTACCCATGTCTTGGGCACTAATACACCCCCATACCATCACAGATGCTGGCTTTTGAACTTTGCGCCTAGAACAATCAGGATGGTTCTTTTCCGCTTTGTTCCAGAGGACATGACGTCCAGTTTCCAAAAACAATTTGAAATCTGGACTCGTCAGACCACATAACACTTTTCATCAGTCTATCTTAGATGAGCTCGAGCACAGCGAAGCCGGCGGCGTTTCTGGGTGTTGTTGATAAATGTCTTTCGCTTTGCATAGTAGAGTTTTAACTTGCACTTACAGATGTAGCGACCAACTGTAGTTACTGACAGTGGTTTTCTGAAGTGTTCCTGAGCCCATGTGGTGATATCCTTTACACACTGATGTCGGTTTTCGATGCAGTACCGCCTGAGGGATCGAAGGTCACAGGCATTCAATGTTGGTTTTCGGCCAGATTCTCTGAACCTTTTGATGATATTGCGAACCGTAGATGGTGAAATCCCTAAATTCCTTGCAATAGCTCGTTGAGAAATGTTGTTCTTAAACTGTTGGACAATTTGCTCACGCATTTGTTCACAAAGTGATGACCCTCGCCCCATCCTTGTTTGTGAATGACTGAGCATTTCATGGAAGCTGCTTTTATACCCAATCATGTCACCCACCTGTTCCAAATTAGCCTGTTCACCTGTGGGATGTTCCAAATAAGTGTTTGATGAGCATTCCTCCACTTTCTCAGTCTTTTTTGCCACTTGTGCCAGCTTTTTCGAAACATGTTGCAAGCATCAAATTCCAAATGAGCTAATATTTGCAAAAAATAACACATTTTACCAGTTGGAACGTTAAATATCTTGTTTTTGCAGTCTATTCAATTGAATATAAGTTGAAAAGGATTTGCAAATCATTGTATTCTGATTTTATTTACAATTTACACAACGTGCCAACTTCCCTGGTTTTAGGTTTTGTAGTCCACTTCTGCTTGCAGATCCTCTCCAAATGCTGAATTGTTCAAGGCTGTTTTGCTTGGCTACTTAGTTTTAGATTTTCCTCAAACTGATTAGGCTACGTCAGGATCTAAATGTTTCTTCTTGAGACACTCCTTTGTGGCCTGGGTCCTATGTTTTGGGACATGATTGTAATTCCGCAAGACTCATCATCGGTGTTTTGAATTAGACCACAAGGTTCTCAGGAGGCAAATCACGCCCTCATTGCAGTCTTACAGACCCGTCTTACGGACTTAGGGCCTGATTTACTAAAGGTTTGCGCGTATTAGAACACGTGCAAACTTAATATCACAGGCAAAACGTGTGCAAAGTGGATCGCATTTGTTAAGTGAGCAGAATAAGGCATGTCATCCATTTTGCGTCTCTGCCTGACTCCTCATTAAAATGCAAAGTATATGCTGATTAGCATAACACCCACAATACTGGGAGGACAAAATGCAAATACAGCACACGCAAAGTGATTTAGCAACACATCACCGTTTTCGGAGCACGTTTTATTTAGCACGTTTGTAAACGTCTACTCAGCAACATCCTTTTATAATTTCATAGCCGCTAGATGACTTAAGGGGCAGATAAAAACAAATGTAATTGACGTGTTTGTGTCATTTAATATTTCCGTTTTTTCACATAGAAAATACATGTCTAACATATATCCAATATGATAAAACTTCTTGAGCTATGCATTTTTGCATCTTCTCTACCATGCACCTTCAGTGGTGAGAAAATGGGGGGGGGGAGTGGTGTGGACTGCACGGCTGCTTCTAAAATGCCCATAAAAAGTGGTACATGTCTCCTGCATGTTTGAAAACATAAAAACACACCACAGGTAGGAGCATAACGTGAATGTGCAGTAAATGAGTAATTCCGTGGTGAGGCCCCATATAGTACATGCAAAATCTTATTTAAATAAGGCAGTATGCGCCACTTGACAATTGCACACACAGTCTTAGTAGATAGCAACACGCCCAATAATACAACATGCTTTCTTTGCCTACGCCAGGTATTTAGCTTTTAGTAAATCAGGCCCTTATTGTATTCTTAACAAAGAAACAGCCCCAAAGCTGATTGTTTCCACCGCCATGCTTGACAGTAGAGATGCTGTTGTTGGGCTCTTATTCAAGATTTTTTAGAATTATGCTATAAAATGTGTGGCGCTCCACTATTCATTGCCAGAGTTAAACAACATTTTTGGATCCGGATCCAATTTTTTTTTGCCTTCAATCCGATCTGATTTCAAGTCCCTATCCCATACGCCCACAATAGATTATGGTTTTTTAAACTCTTTTCACCAAGTACCACCATAATGAACAGCATTAAAATACAGTGTAGACCTAAGTATTCACTAAAAAGGCAAAGGTTTTGTTAAACAAGTATATTTAATACTTTTGGCTACTGTAACATTACAAACATTTTGAACAGTAACACTGTGTTTAAATATAGGAAAAGAAAACACTGTACTTTCATCAAGTGATGATTTGGTGTACCACTAGATGGAGCCTGTGTACCACTACAGTTTGGCAATTGTAAAACTTAAAATGTTTGACAGTAAGTAAACAAAAACACATTTTTATAAAGCTTATCTGATGAAATGTAGAATGCGCTAATATTGCTGTAAATTAAATGATGCGTCACATTTGTGGTACAGAATGCTACATACAATTTATTTGTTTACTGCAGTGTTTTTCAACCTTTTTTGACTCAAGGCACATTTTTTGCGTTGAAAAAATCCGGGGAACACCACCAGCAGAAATCATTAAAAAACGAAACTCAGTTGACAGTAAAAAGTCGTTGACAGTAAAAAGTCGTTGTCGCAATTGTTGGATATGAATTCAAACCATAACCAAGCATGCATCACTATAGCTCTTGTCTCAAAGTAGGTGTACTGTCACCACCTGTCACATTACGCCATGACTTATTTGGAGTCTTTTTTTGCTGTTTTCCTGTGTGTAGTGTTTTAGTTCTTGTCTTGCGCTCCTATTTTGGTGGCTTTTTGTCTTTTTATGGTATTTTGCTGTAGCAGTTTCATGTCTTCCTTTGAGCGATATTTCCTGCATCTATTTTGTTTTCATCCTTCTTTGTGGGGACATTGTCGATTGTTATGTCATGCAGCCCTTTGAGACACTTGTGATTTAGGGCTATATAAATAAACATTGATTGATTGATTGATGTTCGGATGGACATTGTGGACGCCGTCTTTGCTCCCAAGTAAGTCTTTGCTGTCATCCAGCATTCTGTTTTTGTTTACTTTGCAGCCAGTTCAGTTTTAGTTTCGTTCTGCATAGCCTTCCCTAAGCTTCAATGCCTTTTCTTAGGGGCACTCACCTTTTGTTTATTTTTGGTTTAAGCATTAGATACCCTTTTACCTGCATGCTGCCTCCCGCTGTTTCCGACATCTACAAAGCAATTAGCTACCGGCTGCCACCTACTGATATGGAAGAGTATAACACGATTACTCTGCTGAGCTCTAGACAGCACCGACACTCAACAACAACACATCATTTGCAGACTATAATTACTGGTTTGCAAAAAATATTTTTTACCCAAAATAGGTTATATTAGATCATCTCCCACGGCACACCATACTGTATCTTACGGCACAGTGGTTGAAAAACACTGGTTTAGTGGCTAATGCATAATAAGTAAACAAAAAGCAAAAACTACTTTTGGCTCACATTGAAATAATTTGGGGTTTGCCCTCAAAGACTTCCTGTATGTCGAGACATTCCCTTTGTTTATAAACAATAACAAAAACGACCCCAAAAAATATTTCTTTATAATAAGAACTAGAAAAATATTTATCTAATCACTTTAGTTGCATACTGATACTATAGTAGGTATTGTTAGCATCGACATATGGGTCAATTACTTTACATTGAAGCTTTAGCGGTTAGCTTCTTGTGCCGTCCTGCTCGGTGTGTGAGTAGCATGCTATGCTTAGCCATTAATTTTCCTGTTGTCCTCCAGTGATAATAGTACTTGGAAGAAACTGTTTATTTTTCGCCAAGGTGGTGAGGACTGATATCTTAGAAGCGGCTTCACACTCTGCATAGGCGACGCGTTCGTTGCAACTTGCGCTCAAATTTGAGCCGGTGTTTTGGCAAGACATGCACCCTCCTGGAGTTCATGCAACTCCTGCATGTGTTTAACAAGGAATATGGAAATATAATTATGTAGCCCGGTTATAGTTGAGATAGGCTCCAGCACCCCCCGCGACTCCGAAAGGGATAAGCGGTAGAAAATGGATGGATGGAATTATGTACCGTATTTTTCGGAGTATAAGTCGCTCCGGAGTATAAGTGGCACCAGCCAAAAAGGCATAATAAAGAAGGAAAAAAACATACTGGCGTATAAGTCTCATTTTTTGGGGAAATTTATTTGATAAAACCCAACACCAAGAATAGACATTTGAAAGGCAATTTAAAATAAATAAAGAATAGTGAGCAACAGGCTGAATAAGTGTACGTTATATGACGCATAAATAACCAACTGAGAACGTGCCTGGTATGTTAACGTAACATATTATGGTAAGAGTCATTCAAATAACTATAACATATAGAACATGCTATACGTTTACCAAACAATCTGTCACTCCTAATCGCTAAATCCCATGAAATCTTATACGTCTAGTCTCTTACGTGAATGAGCTAAATAATATTATTTGATATTTTACGGTAATGTGTTAATAATTTCACACATAAGTCGCTACTGCAGTAAATGAGTATTTCCGTGCATTCCTTTTGAAGGACTCTTTCACGTGAGTATGATCTTTAGCCATGTAAACACTGGGACACAGCTGCGGTAAACATCACAGATCAGTTAAAAAAGGCAAATCAAACACGAATTTCTAATCTTTATTTGATTTTTTTCTGGATTTTTGTTTAATATTCTGTCTCTTTGTCGACATAAACATGCTAAAAAAAATATGTACTGTAACGTAATGTCTTTTAAAACTTACAAAAATCAACAGGCGGTCGAATACTGCAGTTGAACACTGCTGACAGAGTAATTTCGCATTATGATTTGATGGCAACTTTATTGTGAAGTTGCAACAGGGCAAAAAGTGATGCCATCATCTGGCTGCTTTACAGATTGTTGCATCATATTACAAATACGACGGTGCAAGAGTCAGGGGAGGGAAGCATGGCAACTAAATGACATTAGCAACATCTACAACAGAAATCTTCCAATTAGCATGGCAGCTATAACTGCAAGCGCAGGTGAAAAGAAAAAAAGAAATGTTTTGAGCTGTATCCAGATAATTACTAAAAGTACAGGAAATAACCTGACTGTAGCTTTTTCCATGAAGTCATCGGTTGCTAAACCAAAAGGCACGTCATTGCATTACTTTCCTGTCTACAACAGGTCAACAATGGGACTTCACTTTTTAATAATTGCAAGGAGCCACAAAAGCAAGGAGTCATCAAGTTTGGCACAAAAACAGACTTTTAAAGAAAGCAAGGAAGCAGAACAAAGCATTTTAAACACTTAGCCAATTGTTCAATACTCTATATTTCATTCAATTGCACACATTAAACAGCATGCATCCAGTTTCTCTCCTATACTGGTTGCAGTCCCTAGGACAGGGATATTTCATTTCCAGAAAGCTAAGGACCTGGGGGCTGGATTCTTATATCAGTCATATTCTGTATATTCCAAGGAACCAATTGTCCGCTACAGCAGACATTTGATTTTGGTCAGTTATTTTGTCAGAGTTACAGAGTTTAATGACCTTCTGCAAAAACATGAGTCTCTCACAAGTTTTTGAACTGAACTCGCAAGCACCAGATGATTAAGCCCAAATGATGAAAAAAAGAGGGGCCCTAAAACGGAACTTTGGGGAATCTATTGATAATCTCATTGTATTCTCAGGGCATTCAATCGATTGCAGCTGGACTGTGTGGTTTGTCTTAGAAGATGTTTGTTCCGACTGAATTAAATGCTAAATTTCGCTCCCACGACTGTCGTAGCATAGGTTGTATTCACCTGACGTCATGTCCGGCTCATTAAATATGTGAGCGTCTGTTATTATAGCGTTGTGGGCGGTATTTTACCTTTCTCGAAGAAAAATGCCCTATGCTTGCATGGCTTTAGGCTGTTGGAACCGATCAAAACGTGAAAAAGATACAAGTTTCTTCAGAGTTCCTTTAAGAGGTATTCAAGAAGGGCAATAGAGTGCAAGATTTTAGGAAAAACGACAAGTAGCACACACTCCAGACCAAGGTAGCATATCAAGTAGAAGAACGCACAGGTTTGCAGTGATCACTTTGTTTAAGGTTTGTTTGATATACAGTACAGGCCAAAAGTTTGGACACACCTTCTCATATCAATGCATTTTCTTTATTTTCATGACTATTTACATTGTAGATTGTCACTGAAGGCATCAAAACTATGACACCTGTGAACTGAAAACCATTTCAGGTGACTACCTCTTGAAGCTCATCGAGAGAATGCCAAGAGTGTGCAAAACAGTAATCAGAGAAAAGGGTGGCTATTTTGAAGAAACTAGAATATAAAACATGTTCAGTTATTTCACCTTTTTTTGTTAAGTACATAACTCCACATGTGTTCATTCATAGTTTTGATGTAAATAGTCATGAAAATAAAGAAAACACATTGAATGAGAAGGTTTGTCCAAACTTTTGGCCTGTACTGTACTTTTAACCTGTAATATTTCCCATTTAAATATTATCTTGAGTTTACTTGTATTTTTATCTTGTTTAACGAGGTCAAAAAACATGAGTGTTTCATAAAAGCACCAACTCGGCGAGTCCATTGTGAAAAAACCCTAAAAGGCAACAATCATTAATTGAGGCTTTCAGCTAGGGCTGGGCGATATATCGATATACTCAATATATCGCGGGTTTGTCTCTGTGCGATATAGAAAATGACTATATCGTGATATCCGAGTATACGTTCTCACGCAGTTGCTTTTAGCTGCTGGCATTACACTACAGGTTTTTCCCACTCCTTCTTGTGTCTCCTTCTCACTGACAGCGACACCTCACATACTGTCACGTCATACGTCACATACGTATACGCCCTCGCGGAGCAGAGAGGTAGCAGCATGGGTAACGTTAGCTGTGATGCTAGCGGAGTGGTGTGAGTGGTAATAAGAGAGAGAGAAGGTGCGAATCTGGTAACAAATGAAGGAATAATTAATTCCCAAGAAAAACAGCATGGGGTCCATCGTCTGGCGGTTTGGCTTCAAGTGGGAATATGTCGAACAGACAACCGTAATTTGTCAAGTGTGGGGCGAAAGTGTTGCTAAAAAAAGTAGCATTACTGTTAATATGTAGCATCATTTGAAAAGTCACCTGGTAGACAATGAGGAGTGCTTACTCCGCATGTCAACATCTCCATTCGGTGCCACACGCCCACTCCATCAAAATGCCGAGGCAAACAATTCCAGATCAACACCGTATGTTTGTTTTAAAATATTGTAGTGGCGTTCTGTACAGAAAGCGCACTGTGTTGTTTTGATATGTCATCTTAGTGACACGCACAAAAGTGCACTAATAGCTTGTTTTAAAATGTCTCTGACAATCTTGCACTTTCTGTTTTGGAAATGACATGAATGTTTGTGCCACTGCTTAATAACTGTTTAATAAATACAGTTTTGCTAAATTCACTTAGTTGTGATTTCCCTCTCTGCATGAAAGTTTAAAATGAGCATATATTAATGCAGTATGAAGAAGAATGTTTTAATGTAGACACATAGAATCATCATACAACTGTGATTATATGCATCAAGTGTTCATTCAAGGCTAAGGCAAAATATTGAGATATATATTGTGTATCGTGACATGGCCTGAAAATATCGAGATATTAAAAAAAGGCCATATCGCCCAGCCCTACTTTCAGCACATACACAACGTTGAGATCTTTAGTTATATTTTGATTAGGAACATGCATACTCGTAGTGGCGCTTGCAAAAACAATAAGGCAACAAAACATGGCTGTAGACGCAAAGTTAATCATGAAATGCAACCTTAACCCGGCAAAAACGATGCATGATTTATCCGGGAGAGTCTTGATACCAATTTCCTTGACCGAGCCACACACAAAGAAGTTGTAGACCTCCATGCTTTTCCTAGTTTCCATCCGTTCTGTCGTGTCTTTTTTTTCTGAGGAAACTCTCTTGAAGGAATCAATAAAGTACTATCTGTATCTAGAATAACGTCTGGAGCACCAGATAGTTTGACATTTCCGAGTACTCCATAATCCCTAACATCCCTTGACAAATCGACAAAAAGTATAGCGATAGATTGCATCGCATAGTTCGATTTTTTTTGCTCTAATCTACTTTTAATAAAAGGATCTTGCCCCCTTGCATACTCAAATAGTTTGCACTCTGTTGACTGCACAGTAGTCATGTTGGTTTGGTGTACCAATGATTGTCACACGCACACACTGGGTGTGGTGAAATTTGTCCTCTGCATTTGACCCATCCCCTTGTTCACCCCCTGGGAGGTGAGGGGAGCAGTGGGCATTACTTGTGGCATTAGATGTGGCAATACTTTTGCGAGATCTGGCAATACTTTTTGCGAGATCTCGCAAAAGGTTTTTTTCCTATGTCAGTGAACCGGAAGTAAAACAGACAAAGCGATGGTGAACCGGAAGTGAAACAGACACAGTGATGGAGGAGCGGGGGCCTCCCCATCATCTGTAGGGATGATGTTTGATAAGAAATTATCGAGTTTGAGCCTATTATCGAATCCTCTTATCGAACCGATTCCTTATCGATTCTCTTATCGAGTCCAGATAGGTTGTTGTATATGGAAAAAAACACACAATATTTGGTTTAACAAAAACTCACTTTTATTATATAAGAAAACAATTTAATCTAATAAATAAATAAATATTGACTGTTACCCCCTAACAAAATAAAATTAAATAAATAAATATTAACTGTGGTTACCGAAAGTATATTAAGTGGGATTTTTCAGAAAAACAAATATATACAGTAACACAAAAACAACCTGTCTCTGTGATCACTATAGGTGTATAAATAATAATATAGTGTTAAATAAAATCAGTCCCTTGGGCACAAAACTGGAAATAATACAGCTCTCCAAAAAGTGCAATTCTGCTGCTATTTGACATAACTGTTTGTTATGATGCTTTGACATTTTTGCACTTTATTTCTTTATTGAAAGAAAATTCTATGAAGAGAAAAGTTGTTTGCAAATGTGGTTACAATGCTAAAAAATAAAAAGTTAAAGCTAAAAAAAGAAATACACTATAATACACAAACATTATTTATTTATAGGGGGAAAGATGTTATGAGCTAGGGAATATAACAACTACACTACCCATCATGCAACGGGAGTGACGAGCATGCGCGGTAGCCCTGAAAAGTGTTGTTGCATGTCGTCACCCGTGAAAGTAAACGTCAAGAACTCAGCCAACACGCCTCGTCTGCATTATTTATAATTAGACAGATAACACATATACAGTGTGATTTTGTTTTGTTTACAAGGAAAGAAAAACAAAAGTTAAAAAAGGGATATCATGTCATATATGTTGTGTATATATATATGTATGTGCTGTGGTTGCTTTAAAAACGTTGCGACAGCTGCCGTAAAGGAGGTGCGTTGCTAGCCTGGTTGCTATGTTTCCGGTTGGTCGTAAAAGTGTTCTTCATGTGTTTGTACCCTGCTGAGATCTTTCAGTAAAGTTATTCATTGGATTATACCTTTTGTTTTGAACTTTATTACACCTTGGAGCGCTTTTTCCCGTCCATTTTTTTCCTGCTTTCGCTATCTGCGCCTAATGACTGAGCTACGTGACTGATTTCTTGTGATGTCTCGAGAGGCATTTCTGGTCGGGACGGGATTCGTTCCGAGGGATTCGAATAAAGAACCAACTCTTTTTCTTTACTATAGTGGTCTTGATAACGGGTACCAGTTCTCAAAAAGGGATTAGAGTCCGAGGACTCGGTTCTTTTCTTATCGAACAACCGGGAAAACCGGTTTCGAGTATCATCCCTAATCATCTGTGCTATGTTGTGGGACCATAATACGATTTGATGTCTACATATGTTAGGCCAATACTAAAATAGAAATCAATAAACTTCTCCATGGACTCGGACTTGGAGGTGCTGATTCTCATCCCAGTCGCTTCACACTCGGCTGCGAACCGCCCGAAAAAGGGTGGAGTGCCATCTCCGGGTTGGGGAGGAGATCTTGCCCCAAGTGGAGGAGTTCAATTACCTCGGAGTCTTGTTCACGAGTGAGAGAAAAGTGGATCGTGAGATCGATCGAGTGTATCGATCCGTTGTGGTGAAGAAGGAGCTGAGCCGGAAGGCAAAGCTCTCATATACCGGGCGATCTACGTTCCCATCCTCACCTATGGTCATGAGCTTTGGGTTATGCCCGAAAGGACAAGATCACGGGTACAAGCGGCCGAAATGAGCTTCCTCCGCCGGGTGGTGGGGCTCTCCCTTAGAGATAGGGTGAGAAGCTCTGTCATCCAGGAGGAGCTCAAACTAAAGCCGCTGCTCCTCCACATCGAGAGGAGCCAGATCAGGTGGTTCGGGCATCTGGTCAGGATGCCACCCGAACGCCTCCCTAGGGAGGTGTTTCGGGGACATCCGACCGGTAGGAGGCCACGGGGAAGACCCAGGACACGTTGGGAAGACTATGTCTCCCGGCTGGCCTGGGAACGCCTTGGGATACCCCGGTAGGAGCTGGAAGTCTGAGCTTCCCTGCTTAGGCTGCTGCCCCTGCGACCTGACCTCGGATAAGCGGAAGAAGATGGGTAAACTTCTCCCACGGATGATGGGTGGGCTCCTCCATTGCTTTGTCTGTTTCACGTCCGGTTCACCATCGCTGTGTCTGTTTTACTTCCGGTTCACTGACATAGGAGAGAAACCTTTTGCGAGATCTCGCAAAACATTTTTTTCCCCTCCATGTCCCTTTAGGGCAGTGGTTCTTCACCTTGTTGGAGGTACCGAACCCCACCAGTTTCATATGCGCATTCACCATTCTTAAATGAAAAAGAAAAGTTTTTTGTTTTTTTTCAAATTCAAGACAAAGTTATATGTTTTTGGTAAAACTTTAGTATGGGGAACATATTCTAAGTAACAAAGACATAATTTTGAGTTATTTGGACACTAGGGCAGTGGTTCTTAACCTGGGTTCGGTGAGTCGGGCTCAGGGGTTCGGCGGAGGTCAAGACACACCCGACTCATCGTAAATAAATAAATGATAAATGGGTTATACTTGTATAGCGCTTTTCTACCTTCAAGGTACTCAAAGCGCTTTGACAGTATTTCCACATTCACCCATTCACACACACATTCACACACTGATGGCGGGAGCTGCCATGCAAGGCGCTAACCAGCAGCCATCCGGAGCAAGGGTGAAGTGTCTTGCCCAAGGACACAACGGACGTGACTAGGATGGTAGAAGGTGGGGATTGAACCCCAGTAACCCTCCGATTGCTGGCACGGCCACTCTACCAACTTCGCCACGCC
Organism: Entelurus aequoreus; assembly: GCF_033978785.1. Lineage (NCBI taxonomy): Eukaryota > Metazoa > Chordata > Actinopteri > Syngnathiformes > Syngnathidae > Entelurus > Entelurus aequoreus. The sequence continues at coordinate 34,286,383 of NC_084750.1, read as the reverse complement.
GCCCCTGTGTGAATAAAAACTTTTCCCTATCGGCGTATTACAGATACGGCAACAGCAGAAGTCACACTGATTTGCAGGTGTGTAATTTGTTGTGAGTTTATGCACTGTGTTGGTTTTGTTCTTTGAACAAGGTGATGTTCATGCACGGTTCATTTTGTGCACCAGTAAAAAAACATGGTAACACTTTAGTATGAGGAACATATTCACCATTAGTTAGTTGCTTATTAGCATGCAAATTAGTAACATATTGGCTCTTAACTAGTCATTATTAAGTACTTATAAATGCCTTATTCGGCATGGCCTTATTATAAGCCTAACCCTCTAACCCTGGCCCTAACCCTAACCAAATAACTCTAAATTAAGTCTTTGTTACGTAGAATATGTTCCCCATACTAAAGTGTTACCAAAAACATATAACTTTGTCTTAAATTTGAAAAAAAAATAAAAAAATAATGTTTTCACTAAAGGGTTCGGTAGATGCGCATATAAAACTGGTGGGGTTCGGTACCTTCAACAAGGTTAAGAACCACTGCACTAGGGGAACATATTCTAAGTAATAAAGACTTAATTTAGAGTTATTTGGTTAGGGTTAGGGTCAGGGTTATAATAAGGCCATGCTGAATAAGGCATTATTAAGTACTTAATAATGACTAGTTAAGAGCCAATATGTTATTAATTTGCATGTTAACAAGCAACTAATTAATGGTGAATATGTTCCCCATACTAAAGTGTTACCATGTTTTTTTTTTTACTGGTGCACAAAATGAACTGTGCATGAACATCACCTTGTTCAAACAACAAAACCAACACAGTGCATGAACTCACAACAAACTACACTCCTGCAAATCAGTCAGCTGTTGCCGTGTCCGTAATACGCCGATAGGGAGAAGTTTGTATTTACATGATGAGTCGGGTGTGTTTTGACCTCCGCCGAACCCCTAGGGTTCGATCGAACCCAGGTTAAGAACCACTGCTTTAGTAAAAATCTCCATAAGATGACTGTGCAGGTTAATGTGTCAGCCATGAACTAAGGTGCCTTACACCAAAACATACGATAAGGTCAGCACGTACCAAACTGTAGGTGCAAAGATCACTCCGGCTCTATCAGACCCATCTAGGCGATTGCACTTGTTATGAAGAAGTTAGTGAAGTGAATTACATTTATATAGCACTTTTTCTCAAGTGACTGAAACCCAATATCTAAGTTACATTTAAACCAGTGTGGGTGGCACTGGGAGCAGGTGGGTAAAGTGTCTTGCCCAAAGGACACAACGGCAGTGACTAGGATGGCGGAAGTGGGGATCGAACCTGGAACCATCAAGTTGCTGGCACGGCCGCTCTACCAACCGAGCTATACCGCCCCAGTTCTAATGCGAAACGATAATCTAGTCTCTTCCGTCATTGTGGATGGGCGTGTTTGCACCTTTAAAAACAGCCCAAACGAAAGTAAATAAAGGCCGCACAGTCGTCACACACACAAGCAGGGTATGATAATCAAATGTGAAATTTGGGTGGGGGAAAAAGCAAGCCGGTAAATACCAGAAGAGGTGTCCGCACATACTGATGACAGCGTCCCTGGCAGTGTCCAAACAAATGTTGCACTCGAAGGTGGCTCGTTCCCGTTCGCCTTCCCCGTTGCTGCCGCCCGGTCCATCGCGGTCTTTGCTGCTCTCCCCGCCCGGGACTCCTCCTCTGCTGGCCGGTCCGCCGTCACTCGAGGACCGGGGATCCGCGGCCGCCATAGTACGTCCTGTGCAAGTGAAAGGGCCACGCACCGAGCTGTCACACAAGGGCCCGACCAGGGTTAACGTTAGCTGTGAATCACAAGCGACGAGTGGGCTGCCTGTCACTAACATAAAGCTATGTTTGTGACGCACTTCCGGAATACAGATGTCCGTTTCCGGGGGAAACAAACCACCGCCTACCGATCGTAAATCAAATCCAAAATGTATTTAATAATATACCATAATTAATCGTGTGAAAGTAATGTAAATTATACATTTATACATACATACAAATAATATGTATAAATATGCTATAAATGCGATATATAAATAAGTGTGGTGTTCGGGTCTGTGGGACCCGTTTTCATTTTTTATTAAAAGAAAAATGATACAATTAATTAATTTTTCAAACTGAGACTCACTGACTTTGGCTCATTTTCTGTGAAGAACATATATCAGAATACATATTTAATGACCACACACCATACACCCCCCCCTACACATTTCTATTACAGATAAGATGTCCTGGTCAGCTGGACCCAGGGCTAATAGAAGTGTGGAAATTGATGATTAGATCGGGGGCCACATGGAGAAAAATCTACTCCCAAGTGGGCCGGACTGGTGAAATCATGGCACGATAACTTAAAAATAAAGACAGCTTCAGATTGTTTTTTTTGTTTAAAAATAGAACAAGCACATTCTGAAATTGTACAAATCATAAAGTTTTTTGGGGTTGTTTTTTTTACAATTATCTGTTGCGGTTAATAGTATATATACTTTATTTGTATTTATATTTTCTGAATAAATTATGTGATAATGTCCATCAGTCAACTCATTGTTGTTAATTTTCAATCTATCTAGATAAAAATTATATCAAAATCAAATTACAGGATGTTATTTATGTAGTTTGATCATTTTCCTGGGCTGATGTACTAACATCATGTGGTTTATTTTGTACATATGTAGCATCATCTGCAAAGATACAAATAATAATAATACCTGGAATTTATAAAGCGCTTTTCTAAGTACCCAAAGTCGCTTTACATGTAGAACCCATCATTCATTCACACCTGGTGGTGGTAAGCTACTTTCATAGCCACAGCTGCCCTGGGGTAGACTGACGGAAGTGTGGCTGCAATTTGCTATTGCGACATCCAGTGGACACCTTGAGCTGTTTCTTTCATTCAAAAATTTTAGGTTGATTTTTATACTTAGCAAACCCATCCCGCGAGCCGGATAAAACGTGTTCGCGGGCCTGATCCAGCCCTCGGGCCGTACGTTTGACACGCCTGCTTTAAAATATAGCCCAATGTTCTAATAGACCAGGCAGGTCCAAACTTTTTCCATTAAGGGCCACTCACTGAAAAATTTAAGAAAAACATTTTCATTTTCAAAACCAATACACCATACATTGTAATACTTAGGGCTCCTCTCAATTTTGGAGAATGTTAACGGTTATTAGAGTTTTAAAGAAAAGTCAATGTATTTTTTAACTTTAAATACTTAATTATTTATATATCAAATTAAGAACCCTGGCCGAGTCATACCAAAGACTATTAAAATGGGACCCATTACCTCCCTGCTTCGCACTCAGCATCAAGGGTTGGAATTGGGGGTTAAATCACCAAAATGATTCCAGAGCGCGGCCACCGCTGCTGCTCACTGCTCCCCTCACCTCCCTGGGGGTGGAACAAGGGGATGGGTCAAATGCAGAGAGTAATTTCACCACACCTAGTGTGTGTGTGACTGACTATCAGTGGTACTTTAACTTTAAATGTAAGAACTATCCGTCATACAGAATTTATTTGTATATATTTAATGCCCTTTTCGGTTTTTCATGAAAAAAACACAAAATATGCAACATTTCCCCAAAACTTTTTCAAAATGGAATATTTAATGTGAAGTAATTGGAGTCTTATATGTAAATAATTCATAACAACATTGCTTTTGACTCATTATTGTTTTTTGAACAATGACTGTACAGAAAAATCTGACTAAAAGTCCCAAATGATCCAAAAGGCCTAAACTGATAAAACAAATCATATATCAGTAAAGATTATTTTTACTTTTAAATGCTTAAATCGCTGGATCAACTTCAGTTTTAGCCGTCGAGTATAAGTGTTTATTTATTTTTGAGCAATTACAGTTTTAAAATTAAAATAAACTGCCTGCATGGCAGCTTTTTGTTATTAGTGTCGATACTGCTACATGTTCTCGTTACATTACACCTGTTTGCTTTTTTATTCCACTGTTTATGTTTTTTTTTTGTAAACGCATTTTTAAAATTTAAAAAATTGCTGCCCCCGGGCCGCACTTTGGACACCCCTGTAAATAAACTAATGAGGCCTAGCCAACAAGTAAAAAAAATAAAAAAAATAACAATTGGTGTCTAAAAATTCAATTTTTCAAGATAATTCATCAAACCCCGTTAACATAAAAAAAAGCAACAAAGTTAGGTTAATGTCGCAAATTATTGTTTTAAATCAACATATACTGTAAGTGTGAAAGCTATAAGTTAATTATTATCCCAGTTGGAAGAGGGGAGGCAAAATCACTGATTAATACAGCAATTAGAGAATCCTGGTAAAAACTGGGATTTTGCCACCTGTGCAACCAATCCAGTCGTGAAATGTCCTCGCTCCTAAATACTCCAAAGTCAACTGTTGGCTTTATTATAAGAAAATGGTAGAGTTTGGGAACAACAGCAACTCAGCCACGAAGTGGTAGGCCACGTAAACTGACAGATAGGGGGTCAGCGGAGGAATTATGGTGTGGGGTTGTTTGTCAGGAGTTGGGCCTGGTCCCTTAGTTCCAGTGAAAGGAACTTTGAATGCTCCAGGACACCAAAACATTCTGGACAATTCCACGCTCCCAACCTTGTGGGAACAGTTTGGAGCGGGCCCCTTCCTCTTCCAACATGGCTGTGCACCAGTGCACAAAGCAAGGTCCATAAAGACATGGATGACGGAGTCTGATGTAGATTAACTTGACTGGCCTGCACAGAGTCCTGACCTGAACCCGATAGAACACCTTTGGGATAAATTAGAGCCAGGCCTTCTCGACCAAACATCAGTGTGTGACCTCACCAATGCACTTTTGGAATAATGGTGGTAAATTCCTACAAAGACACTCCGCAACCTTGTGGACAGCCTTCCCATATGAGTTGAAGCTGTAATAGCTGCAAAAGGTGGACCGACATCATATTGAACCCTATGGGTTAGGAATGGGATGGCACTTCAAGTTCATATGTGAGTCGAGGCAGGCATACTTGCCAACCCTCCAGAATTTTCCGGGGAACTCCCAAAATTCAGCGCCTCTCTCGAAAACCTCCCGGGACAAATATTCTCCCGAAAATCTCCCGATTTTCAGCCGGAGCTGGAGGCCACGCCCCCTCCAGCTCCATGCGGACCTGAGTGAGGACAGCCTTTTTTCACGTCTGCTTTCCCACGATATAAACAGCGTGCCTGCCCAATCACGTTAGTCCATACGAGGCGTCCGGCATACCGCCGATGAGCATGGTGCAGATGGAGAATATCTTCTCGGCGTCCGTGTTGGCGCACACGTTGCCAAAGCCGACGTTGGTCAGGCTGCTGAGGGTAAAGTAGAAGGCGGCGATGTACGAGCTGTGCACCGACGGGCCGCCGACCGTGTTGTTGATAGAGGGCATCTCCAGGCGTTTGCCCAGCTCTTGGAGCCATCCTTGGGGAAGAGACGGGAGGACAACAGCTTGACAAGAACTAAATCATCCAGACTAGAAAGAAATCGTATTATTATGTTTATCTCACCTAAAAATAAATATATTTATTAATTAAAAAAAAACTAAATACATTTTTACTATATTTTGCTAAAAACATCAAAATTAATTGTATTTTTATTTGTATTTTTTCTGACTGCTTATTACATCCAGCCGTAGAATTATACATTAAAATAAACATTTTTGAAATAATTTTAAATGATCATAATAATTCATTTAAAATTACCATATTTAATTATTAAAATAATTGCTTGTTCATCAACAACTTTAGCATTTTATTCATTACATTTTGAAGCTCTCAGAAGCCAAATTATGTTATACTCCTTAAGAGTTATTTATGCAAGTTTGAAGTATCAATTAGGCAAGTTGCCAAACACTTTTGGCAATATAGTGTGTATATACATAGATATATTTCTTTATTTTATTTTTTCCTCTCCTTTTGTTATGTGTGGTTTTGTGTAAATCAGTGGAGGCTGGTGACTTCCAGAATTGAGGAGGCCATTTTTTTCCGCTTGCTCACTTCACTCGCGATGGAATGTTCCCTGTTCTCTTATCTGTCTTTGTGCTGGCCAAAGGCATACTATTTGGAGTGTAAGCTACAGTCAGAAAGTTCTTGCTGATGCAATTCATTGTGCAGAGCTTAGCCTTGTGCCTTCCTGAAGAAATTACATTGCTGTAAGTCTATGAGCCTGCCTGATAATTAAGCTGAGAAATGACATTTGGATGTTATATAAACGCCAAGTGAACATGTGTAAAAGGCAGGAATTTTAATTATGTAGTTAAAAACAATTTTGTTTAGCTTACATTTTTCATTCTTCTACAGCTTCAACATGTAATCACCAATTTAATCAAGTTTAGCATATAAAAAAGATAAGATAACACTTTCTTTATCATATGTAGTTTTATTCAATATATTTAATATAAAATATGTAAAAATATGGTTCCAGTTGGCTTTATCTGCTGAGAAACACAGACAAAATGGAGTGTTATTACTACTGAGAACTAGTGGTGTAACACTGGTAGAGACATCTAATTAGTTCAACTCACATCTGGTTTAGCTGAGGGGCGGCATGCTCTCTCCTGGACTCCACTCCACAGGTTGGTGCTGGCTTCATTTACTGAGAAATACAGGACATGAAATTTTGTGTTATTACTACTGAGAACTAGTGGTGTAACACTGCTATTACTACTGAGAACTAGTGGTATAACACTGGTAGAGATTTCAACCCACCTCTGGTTTAGCTGAGGGGCGAGGGGCTCTCTCCACGACTCCACTCTACGGGTTGCAGCTGGCTTCATCTACTGAGAGACATGAAATGGAGTGTTATTACTACTGAGAACTAGTGGTGTAACACTGGTAGACACCCAGTTCATCCAAAAAGTAATTCAGATTGTACTGCAATTTCTTGAGAGCAAAGTAGTGAGAATACTCACAGGTCGTGTGGATCCAGAACGTGTCCAACTCAGCCATCCATCCCCAGATTTAAAAAAAACTGTAACGTTGATTGCAAAAACGGTCTTGTCTCTGCTTTTTGTTTCCCTTCAACAATTAAAAAAAAAGTACAAAAGAAAATGAAATATAGCCTAGGCCTAGAAAAATAATTTAGGCCTACTTAAAAGTAAAGTCCATTCTCCTGTTTGTTTGTGCTGCAAAGATGTCTATGGTCTTTTCATACCACTGTGGATTCTCTCTAAGAGATTTTAGAATCCTTCTTTCAAGTGCGATGATAGCCAAGCTCCTCAGTCGATCTTGTCCGATTGTGTTCCTTGCATACGTTTTCAGTCTTTTCAGACAAGAGAAACTTCTCTCCACCCCGGCAGACGTAGCCCCGATAGAGGCAACGAGACACATTAGTCTGTACAGTTCAGGCATTGCTTCGCTCAGTTCATTGGTTTTCATTGCGCACAGTGAATCACACAACCTAGCGCTGCCCTGGAGGTCCTTGTTATTGTAAAACACCTGCAGTTCTGACTTCAGTTTTACCATATCGAATAAATGACCATAGTTATCTTTCAGACTTGTGAATGCTGCCTGTGGAAACTCTTTTTTGTAGGAGTCATATAGGTCAAAATCTAGAAGCTCCATAAACCTCATACATTCAAGATTTTGAAACCTCTGCTCAATCTGATTTTTAACGCTTACATGGATGGAGTCGTAAAGTCGCTTGTAAACTTCTCTTGGGTCCTGTTACCTTGTCTGCGTCTTTTGCTGTGATGTGCCGGGTCCTCTGTCACATCTCGCCGATTTCCGAGGTCGTTTTAAGCAAAAGTATTTGGCTATATGAGCTATAAACTTCACGGATGATAGCCAGGGGTGTTCTCTAAATTTCCTGAAAAGCACAAGTTGATAGGACACTCGTAGCCACTATGGCGAGTGTTTGTTTGACTGAAGTGGCTGGCGAATTCTCAAAATGGCTTCTGTGTTGATTAGGAAAGGAAAGGATTGATTCCAAATGAACCAGTAGCATGTGATTGGACGAACAAAATGTCAATCTTTCAGCCCTGGACACAATGCATGGTGAGGCCAGGCCTCCGTTGCCCACCCATTTTCAGTGATCTGGCCAATCACATATTGGCATGAAAAAGCATGCATTACATTGACTTCTATGAGAAGCTAATTTCCTAGGGGAGGCCTGGCCTCCCTTAATACAAACTGATAGGGAAATCTGGCCTGTTGCTTTACAATTGCAATATTGGGTTTTAGCCATGGGAACATTTAGATTTATGAACAAAACTAAAATAATATGAATATAAAAAATAAAAAATATGTTTTTTGTTAAAATAAATAAATAAAATAAATATATTTATTGTTTTTTTTAAATCTCTCTCTTCTCTCAAATTATTGGGGAGGCCAGGCCTCCTCCACCTCTATGGAGGAGCCTCCACTGGTGTAAATACATATTTGATATGTACAGACATAGTCTGTAACCTAAGTATCCCGAGGATACACACTCCAGTACAGTAGGTGGCGGTATGCATCTATAACGTTGGTTGCCGACCCGCCATAAAATGAAAATGAAGAAGAAGAAGCAGTGTGAAAGCTACTCACTCCGGAACCTTTTTACCAGTGTTTTGTTTCCTAGCGGAGTCTAAGCCAGAACGGACACACGTGTCTGACTTGCTAGAGAAGAACACACACATCATGTAAACTGATCAAATAGCGGAAAATTGGCACATTAAACTAGTCGTTTTTTGCGGATAATGTTAAATACTGCTACCATAGAGTCTTATAGATATCAACACATCTGATTAAGTCTCGCGTGTACGCGCACAAGCGACCATGAAGATCAAGCGACAAAAGCAAGCCAAGAAAACGTTATCATTTTACAAATATAATTTTTGCTTCAGGGAACCTTATCAAGTTCTCATTGACGGAACTTTTTGCCAGGCCGCGTTGAAGAACAAGATTCAAATCAAGGAGCAAATACCGAAATATCTAATGGGCGAAGTGCAGCTGTGCACCACCAAGTGAGTACACTTAAACAGTGTTTTTCAACCTTGTTTTTTCATTAGAAAAAATCCAGAGGCACACCACCAGCAGAAATCATAAAAAAATGAAACTTAGCAGCCGATATTGACAGTAAATAGTCGTTCTCACAATTGTTAGATATAAATTCAAACCATAACCAGCCATGCATCACTATAGCTCTTGTCTCAAAGTAGGTGTATTGTGTGTAGGGCTGGGCGATATGGCCTTTTTTTAATATCTCGATATTTTTAGGCCATGTCACGATACACGATATATATCGCAATATTTTTCCTTAGCCTTGAATGAACACTTGATGCATATAATCACAGCAGTATGATGATTCTATGTGTCTACATTAAAACATTCTTCTTCATACTGCATTAATATATGCTCATTTTAAACTTTCATGCAGAGAGGGAAATCACAACTAAGTCAATTTAGCAAAAGTGTATTTATTAAACAGTTATTAAGCAGTGGCACAAACATTCATGTCATTTCAAAACAGAAAGTGCAAGATTGTCAGAGACATTTTAAAACACATATGTCAGAGTCAAGGCCCGCGGGCCATATCCGGCCCGCGAGAAGGTTTTTTACGGCCCTTGGGATGATCTTGATTTATTATTAGAACCGGCCCGCAGATCTTTTTTTTTTTTTTTTTTTTTTTTTTTTTTTTTTTTTTTTTTTTTTTTAGACCGCAGATCTTTTACACGCACCAAGCGGATGCCGGTCCAAGGTTCCGAAAGGGGGCGAGCGGCCCGCCGGGACGCGCCTGCCGGCCGAAGGGCTGCAGCCCGGCCGTCAGTCGCGGAGCCCGCCGTGCCACGCGCGCCAAGGGGGCGGGCCGAAACCCGGCCCCGAGGCCCTGAGACTTCTGCTTTGTTTCCCCAAACCGCGCGTCACCGCCGGGCCCGCACCACCGTCGGGCTGCAGCCCGAGCGTCGGTGGCGGAACCCGTCATGTGCCGCGCGCGCCAAGCGGAGCGGGGGGGTCAAGCGGGCCGAAACCCGCAGGCCACCCCCTCACCACGAGGCCCTGAGACTTCTGCGTTTGACCCCTACGCGCGGCCCGTCGGGACGCGCCCGCCGTCAAGCCACGAGGGCCAGCCGTCGGGTCGCGGAGCCCGCCGTGCCACGCGCGCCAAGGGGCGGGCCGAAACCAGCGGGGGGTTTCGGGCACCCAACTCGCCTCCCTCCCACGGAGGGAGGAGGGGGGTTTAATGTGAACATTACTGTGCAATCACATATTTAGAGTTTTTACTCAATTCAAGTTTAAAAGTTAAAGTTTAATATTTGTTTTCACTGCATGTTACTTCTCCTTAAACAAAGTGTTGTTTTTGATTTATAGATTTTTGCACTTTATTTTATTGTATTTCAATTTAATTATATTTTTAAAATATTTCAGTTGAGTGGATGATAGAAAATTGCTATTATTGTTTTTTTCTTTGAAGTAAATTTAGCCCACTTTTGCTAAAATAGAAAATATAGGCTACTGATGGTGCCTTGAATACCGGTTTCTTTCATTTAATGTTCATGTTATGGGGATTTTTATATAAAGGAAATTTGTCTTTTGTGTCTGTTGAAAATTAAAGATTACTGACAGAGCCATAAGAAAATATTGCTTTATTTATCTGATCATATTGGAATATATTTGTTAGGTTTTCAGTAGGTTCAATTAGGTTCACTAGACTATATGCGTCATTTAAAAATTTTTCAATGAACATTCGAACAGTCCGGCCCTCGGCTTGTAGCTAAATTTTTTATTTGGCCCTCCGTCCATTTGACTTTGACACCCCTGTTTTAAAACAAGCTATGAGTGCACTTTTGTGCATGATGTCACTAAGATGACATATCAAAACAACACTAAATTAAAGTGCACTTTTTGTACAGAACGCCACTACAATAGTTTAAAACAAATAAAGTGCACTTTTGTGCATGATGTCACACAAGATATTTCAATAACTCAAATAAAAATGAGCTGCATAATAGGAAATCAAATTGTGTATGTCCTTCACTATGTGGTAGGTTCCGGCGGACGTTATCTCCTGTTGACTATTTTTTTCATACGGTGACGGTTGATGTGGAAATGGTTGCCTCTGCATTTTGTTGGTGTGGCACCGAACGGAGATGTTGACATGCGGAGTAAGCACTCTTCATTCTCTAGCAGGTGACTTTTCAAATGATGCTATATGTTAACAGTAATGCTACTTTTTGTAGCAACGCTTTTGCCCCACACATGACAAATTACGGTTGTCTGTTTGACATATTCCCGCTTGAAGCCAAACCACCGGCAGACGATGGATCCAGTGCTGTTTTTCTTGGGAATTAATTCTTCCTTCATTTGTTACCAGATTCGCACCTTCTTTCTCTCGTATTACCACTCGCACCACAGCTAACGTTACCCATGCTGCTACCTCTCTGCTGCGCGAGGGCGTATACGTATGTGACGTATGTAAGAAGGTGCGCTTGCTGTCTGTGAGGAGAGACTAGAAAGAGTGAGAAGAGCCTGTAGTGTAATGCCTGCAGCTAAAAGCAACTGCGTGAGAACGTATACGGTACTCGAATATCACGATATAGTCATTTTCTATATCACACAGAGACAAACTCGCAATATATCGAGTATATCGATATATCGCCCAGCCCTAACTGTGTGTTTTCATGTTTGTAGTGTTTCCTATTTTGTTGTTGGTTGTCACGTCATGTACCGATGCACTTTGTGGACGCCGTCTGCTGCTCCACACGCTGTAAGTCTTTGCTGTCGTCCAGCATTCTGTTTTTGTTTACTTTGCAGCCAGTTCAGTTTTAGTTTAGTTTTGCATATCCATCCTTAAGCTTCAATGCCGTTTCTTAGCGGCACTCGCCTTTTGTTTATTTTTGGTTTAAGTATTACATACCTTTTTACCTGCACACTGCCTCCCGCTGTTGTCTGCATATTGTGATCACAACAAACCATGTTCCCGACATCCACAAAGCAACTAGCTACTTGCTGCCACCTACTGATATGAAAGAGTATTACATGGTTACTCTGCCGCGCTCTAGACAGGACAGACACTCAACAACGGCACATTATTTGCGGATTACAATTATTGGTTTGCAAAAAATATTTTTAACCCAATTAGGTGAAATGACATCATCTCCCACGGCACACCAGACAATATCTCGTGCCGCGGCACAGTGGTTGAAAAACACTGACTTAACAGTACATACAATCTTTCAGCCAGCACTATTTCACGTGGTTGTTGTGCTTTTCAGCTGTGCTCTGAAAGAACTGGAAACTCTGGGGAAAGAACTCTATGGGGCAAGAGTCATTCTGCAGCGGTACCAAGTGAGGAGATGTCCACATTTCAAGAACCCGGTTCCTGCTTCCCAGTGTCTGCTGTCCATGCTGGAGGAGACAAACCCACATCACTACTTTGTCGCCACACAGGTCAATAAAACACACGGTTTAGTTTTTTTCAAACATTACATTATCGTCTTAATACTTCAAAATAAATATTGCAGTATAAATTGCAGCCTCTTGTGATAATATATATCACAATATATTTTTGGGCAAATATATGATATTAGGACCATTTCTCCTAATTTAGCTGCTGGTATATGTGTTAATCTATTGCACAGGTGTCAAACTCAAGGCCCGCCACATCAATTTGTGTGGCCCCCGAAAGCATGGAAATAATGTGGAAATAAAGTACCTTATCTTTTCTTAATAAATGTGTTACAAAAATAAATGTACTGCGTACAATTACATATATTTACACTAATCATCTCTAATAATAAAACAAAATAATATACACTATATTGCCAAAAGTATTAGGCCACCTGCCTTGACTCACATATGAACTTGAAGTGCCATCCCATTCCTAACCCATAGGGTTCAATATGATGTCGGTCCACCTTTTGCAGCTATTACAGCTTCAACTCTTCTGGGAAGGCTGTCCACAGGGTTGCGGAGTGTGTTTATAGGAATTTTCCACCATTCTTCCAAAAGCGCATTGGTGAGGTCAAACACTGATGTTGGTCGAGAAGTCCTGGCTCTCAGTCTCCGTTCTAATTCAACCCAAAGGTGTTCTATCGGGTTCAGGTCAGGACTCTGCGCAGGCCAGTCAAGTTCATCCACACCAGACTCTCTCATCCATGTCTTTATGGACCTTGCTTTGTGCACTGGTGCACAGTCACGTTGGAAGAGGAACGGGCCCGCTCCAAACTGTTTCCACTAGGTTGTGAGCATGGAATTGTCCAAAATGTTTTGGTATCCTGGAGCATTCAAAGTTCCTTTCACTGGAACTAAGGGGCCAATCCCAACTCCTGAAAAACAACCCCACACCACATCCTCCTCCACCGAATTTCACACTCGGCACAATGCAGTCCGAAATGTTCTCCTGGCAACCTCCAAACCCAGACTCGTCCATCAGATTCCCAGATGGAAAATCGTGATTAATCACTCCAGAGAACGCGTCTCCGCTGCTTTAGAGTCCAGTGGCGACGCGCTTTACAACACTGCATCCGAACAAGAAAACCCGGCATCTCGTTCTCACCTGGCAAGACCTGCAAGTCCTCGAGTCAGTGCACAAGGCTCTCAAACCCCTCCTGGAATTCACTGATGCTCTATCAGGTGAGAGTTACATCACAGTGTCCTATGTCAAGCCTGTGCTCCATCTCTTCAAGTCCAGCCTCTTGGCATATCAGGAGGATGACACTCCACTGACCCAGTCTATCAAAGCCTCCATCCTGGATTATCTGAGCGAGAAGTTTTCTGATCCTTCCACTAACGCCCTGCTGGACATGGCAGGCTTAGTGGATCCCAGGTTCAAGACAACATACTTGCCAGAAGGAAAGGTGGAGGACATCAAGAGCAGAGCCTTAGCTGAGATGGAGGCTATGCTGTTCGAGTCTGACCAGGGCCCTGCTTCCCACCCTCAAGATGCATCAACAGCATCACAACCAACAGAGCCACTAAGGAAGAAAACCCTTGGAAGCTTCTTTAAAACAGCAGCAACATCATCCTCAAGCACACTATCACAGAGAGAGCGTATTGAAAAAGAGTTGTCTGCCTACTTGCAGTCTGTTAATGTTGACAGTGAAGCAAATCCCCTGCAGTAGTGGAAAGACCATGAGGAAATGTTCCCAAACCTAAAAAATGTGGCAAAAAAGTATCTCTGTGTGCCTGCCACCAGTTCCCCATCGGAAAGGGTGTTTAGTACCAGTGGGAATATAGTTACATGCCACCGAGCATCTCTCAAACCAGACACCGTTAATAGGCTTGTTTTCGGCACAAAACCTCTGAACAACCTGGTACTACTCACTGGTTGTTTTCACAAGCACAACACACCATGCACAAAATGCAACTATATATTTTTTGAACTTCTTATTTGTGCCATATACAGGTATTTCATACAGAAGAATCTAAGACTAAAGCTGTGAACTTTTCCATAAGTAACCTCATTGACCTTTTGTTGCCATTGTTTTATGTTCAGGCATTGTGGCCATACAAATAGGGTCCTCTTTTTGGAAATATCTTGTGTGACATCATGCACAAAAGTTCACTTTATTTGTTTAAAAATATTGTAGTGGCGTTCTGTTAAAAAAGTGCACTTTAATTTAGTGTTGTTTACAAATGTCATCTTAGTGACATCATGCACAAAAGTGCCCTAATTTGTTTTAAAATGTCTCTGACAATCTTGCACTTTGTTTCGAAATTAGTATTTGATAAATACAGTTTTGGTAAATTGACTTAGTTGTGATTTCCCTCTCTGCATGAAAGTTTAAAATGAGCATATATTAATGCAGTATGAACAAGAATGTTTTAATGTAGACACATAGAATCATCGTACTGCTGTGATTATATGCATCAAGTGTTAATTCAAGGCTAAGGCAAAATACCGAGATATATATCGTGGCCTAAAAATATTGAGATATTAATAAAAGCCCATATCGCCCAGCACTAGTCTCATGACACATTATCTGTATGTTACGTGTGCTGCATTTCTGATAGTTTGTGTGCCATATTGTTCCAGACCACAGCAAACCAATACATTAGAAGAAGAAAGCCTGCCGTTTCCTTTAACTTGGACACACATATATATGCCTTTGGCCATTCTAAGCCAGTCATTTCCAGGAGTTATCTCACCCTCTGATGCTTTCTAATGTTGCAAAAATATGTGGCATAAAAAGTAAATTCCAGCATTTCTGTCAACAAGGATTTGTGTCAGCCTGCGACACATAGTCATTTTGATAGTAGGCTAATATAGACACTTCCATCATGTGTTGCCTTCCTTATAACACTTTGATTTTTTGTGGCTCTATACAGATTACTTTTGTGGTATTTTTGGTCCAATGTGGCTCTTTCAACATTTTGGGTTGCAGACCCCTGAGTTAGTCCATATGGACTGGCTGTGTGTGTCTGCATGTCTAAGTGGTGTTTTTGATTCCGCAGGACCGCGCGCTAACAACGGGCCTGAAGAAGATCCCCGGCGTGCCTCTGCTCTACATCATCGTCAACACCATCGTGCTGGACAAACCCGACCAGCTGTCGCTCGACCACGTCCAGGCCGTGCAGCTGGGGGAGCTGGTGAGCCCCAGCCAGCAGCAGAGCCTCCGCAGCATGAAGAAGGAGCAGGGCATAGTCGCTCGGAAGGACGGGGACAGACGCGGGAAGAAGAGGAAACGGCCCAACCCCAACCCTTTGAGCTGCCTGAAGAAGAAGAAGAAAGGCGTGCCCACACCTCCACTTAAAAAAAGCGAAGAGGGTCAGAAGCGGCGCCGACAAAAGAAGAGTAGAACAGAGGGAGGTGATGCACCATAGAATTATATACCGTTAACATGTGTGCTGAAAATATGTTTATTTCCATGGCAACATATTACATACAGTACATACATCATCTACTCTGCTAACAACTCCAACAATAAATCAACACACAATCCTTTTACATATTTTTACATTTTACAGCATTTAATGTCCTTTTTATTGCCTTGTTTAACTTAACCCAACACATTAAATATCCTGTGTCCTATACATTTTGGAGTGGTTGTCGTGTGACCGTTAGGGGTGGGCGATACAGCAAATTTTGATATCATTCCATACAGTGAGTCAACATGACCAGGGGCCGTACTTATCAAGCTTCTTAGAATTACTCCTAAGAAGTCTGCTAAGAGTTGACTTAAGAGTAAATAAATTCTTCGCTGAAAGCTGCACTTAAAAGTTAGTTATCAAGCGTCTTACTCACACTTTCAGCGAAGTGTAGGACTGAATCTTAAGTGTCACACTCAGAGCTGAATTACGACATTACTATGTGCCGTAAACGGAATTTTAGGTGACGTCATTTCTGTGTCCATAGAAATGACCAATCACGGAAGGGAATCCGTTGTCTAAGAATAAAGAAATATCTTGGAAATATTTAAGTGGACAATGGGAGTGTATATTTTGACAATAAACTACAAAATAATACAAAACAAACTAGTCCCCGCCGGCACTCACGCTACCGCTCCCTCTCTTCTATCGCCCACACACTCACTGACGTCACTCACCTCACGGCCACACACATACGCTACTGTCATAACATTTTCTTTCCAATTCATTAATTAGGCAACTAATTTGAAACTGGTGTGGGTGGCTCTATATATACTAGCCCACTGCAGACACATGCAAAAATCAACAAGGAATCGAAAAGTACTAAATCTGTGACAAAAATAATATCCGCTCTGTCTAAACGATACCGTTTGATCAGCTGCTCGTCATCAAAAAAAAAAAAACATTGTTCCGTTCCCTGAACGTTCGCGCACGTCTCTCTCGCCTCAGTGCCATCCCCTGCTGGCAACTCCTAACCACTTAAGACACCTCTGAAGGTCTCTTAAATATTGTGGAGAGTAGGAGTGATTCTTACACTTAAGAACGTTGATAAAAAGCTTTTAAGTTTGAGAGTAGGACTACATTTCGCAAATTCTCAGGACTTACGTGTAAAATGGCACTCTAAGAAGCTTGATAAGTACGGCCCCAGGTTTGCTGATACATGTTTTTTTCAACATCTTTGAATTACTTTGATTCTGCACTTAATTTATCAATCATGATTATAATCAGAATAAAACAGGATACATATTAAATACTGTATTTGTATGAATGCACCTATTTGTGAGTTTACCAATATAACAGTACAACAATATAAGACAATATGTCAATAGTTTATAATGTATGTATAATAGACTGTATTTATATTATTCACATGTGAATAATGCTGTAGAATAGACTGTATATTATTCACATATAAAAAATACCAAGTGTTTATTGTTTATTGTGAGCGAACTGTGGTGCTGAATTTCCCCCATGGATCAATAAAGTACTTTCTATTCTATTCTAATAATAAAATAAAATAAAATGTGCATATATTTGAGCAAAATAAATGATAAAACTACTGTTGGTTCTTAAATATTTGGCTTTTTGCCCCAAATGACCTTTTCCACGAGTTTGTAAACAATACATGAAAATAGTCATATAAACAACACAAATGTGTACAATTAAAGAAGAGATCTAAAAAATGCCGATCTCACACAGCACTGCCCTTGGTATCAGTGCAACCGATATTTTTATCGAGTTGCCTGCCCCTACCCACGTGATCATACCCGGATGTAGCTTCAGGCAGTGTCAGGTAAGCTAGCTAATGTCCTAAAGTAACATTTTTGCCATTAAAGGTAATTTTAAAACCATTTAACAAGCCAAACGATATCAAATGTTACGTAAAACAACTGTTATAACATAATTGGGTGAATTCATCAATATATAAAAGCTACAAAAATGTTGGAAATTGCTGTCATGACATTTCTTTTTGGTCAAAATAGCATGCTAATAAGACGCTCGATATATACCACTTATTCCACTCTTTAGAGTATATATTTATGTATTCATATATATATATATATATATATATATATATATATATATATATATATATATATATATATATATATATATATATATATATGTATATATATATATGTATATATATATGTATATATATATATATATATATATATATATATATATATGTATGTATATATATATATATATATGTATGTATATATATATATATATATATATATATATATATATATATATATATATATATATATATATA
Source organism: Entelurus aequoreus (assembly GCF_033978785.1). Classification (NCBI taxonomy): domain Eukaryota; kingdom Metazoa; phylum Chordata; class Actinopteri; order Syngnathiformes; family Syngnathidae; genus Entelurus; species Entelurus aequoreus. The sequence continues at coordinate 34,268,315 of NC_084750.1, read as the reverse complement.
TATATATATATATATATATATATGTGTGTGTGTGTGATTTAAAAAAAAAAAAATTAAATTCAAAGTACATTTGTGGTATTGCGCACGAATAAGGTCGAGTTGAGGTTTTTTCAAATATTAAGGAATACATATAGCATGAACGTAAAAGTAACACCACACTTTTATATTAGTAGTATTTTATTTTTAAAAAAAGCACACATCAGAAATGTGTCCTATATGCATACTTGCCAACCTTGAGACCTCCAATATCGGGAGGTGGTTGGGGGCGTGGTTGGGTGGAGGGCGTGGTTAGAGGCGTGGTTAAGAGGAGAGTATATTTACAGCTAGAATTGACCAACTCAAGTATTTCATATATATATATATATATATATATATATATATATATATATATATATATATATATATATATATATATATATATATATATATATATATATATATAATATATATATACTTGACTTTCAGTGAATTCTAGCTATATATATATATATATATATATATATATATATATATATATATATATATATATACATATATATATATATATATTTTTATTATATATATAAATAAAAGAAATACTTGAATTTTAGTGTTCATTTATTTACACATATACACACACAACACTCATCTACTTACATTGTTGTACTTAAAGTACAATGCTTTGTTAAGGGTTGAATTGTCCATCCTCTTTCTATTCTCTGTCACTATTTTTCTAACCATGCTGAACACCCTCTCTGATGATGCATTGCTGTGTGGGACGCACAAAAGTGGTTTCATCAAATGCACGAGAGTGTGGAATCTTCCATCTCTCCCTAGCATGGCCCAAAACCGGTCAATCCTTGCTTCCTGGGGAAGATGTTCCCTGGCAAGCAATTGGTACTCCAGTACTTGTACCCGGAGGCTGGTCAGGTTCAATCGCAGCTGCGGCAGACTTTTTTTTGGGGGGGGCGTGGCCTCCAGCTCCTGCTGAATACCGGGAGTTTGTCGGGAGAAAATCTCTGTCGGGAGGTTGTCGGGAGAGGCGCTGAATATCGGGATTCTCCCGCTAAAAACGGGAGGGTTGGCAAGTATGCCTATATGTGTTCCACTTGGTCTTTGGGGGGACATTTTACTTTTAATAACACGCGTTTGGGTTACTAAATATTAGTTGTATATGAACAACCTTGCTTGTGTTCCTGTTTGTGTGTAAGCAAATACTATAACAGTTGTCTTTTTTTCGATGTTATGATTTGCAATTGTGCGTTTATATTAACATCTGCTATGTATAAAAATTCTAACTTTTACATGATCATACCAACAAGTCAATGTTGGTCAAAGTGCGGCCGCAAAAATGGGCACTATACTACAAAATGGCAGACGACCTTTGAATTCCATGCATCCTGTCATGATGAACATGTTTACACATCTTTTTAGTAGGATATGCTCACTTTTTGAGTTGACTAAAGCCCTCAAAAAGGTTTTAGTCAGTGTAATAATAATTTGAGTAAAGACTGATAATAAGGAATTAGATATGATGAGATGGCGACCTGTCCAGGGTGTACCCCGCCTTCCGCCCGAATGCAGCTGAGATAGGCTCCAGCACCCCCCGCGACCCCAAAAGGGACAAGCGGTAGAAAATGGATGGATGGATATCCCTAGGGCACTTGTGTCAAACTCAAGGCCCGGGGGCCAGATCTGGCCCGCCACATCAATTTGTGTGGCCCCTGAAAGCGTGGAAATAATGTGTAAATAAATGTCCTTCTTTTTCTTAATAAATGTATTACAAAAATAAATGTACTGCATACAATTACATATTTACACATCTCTAATAATAAAACAAAATATTATATCATCATACATTTCAAAACAATGTTATTGTTTCAAATAAAGATAAATACTTAAACATCTGCTTGACTTATGATTTCAAAGCAAGTAATCCAACAAACTTTTCATATAAATTTTTTTTTTTTTTACAGTAAAACCCACTTCAATATAGAGCAGGGGTGGGCAATTAATTTTTACCGGGGGCCGCATGAGCAACCCGAGCACTGCTGGAGGGCCACATCGACAATATTTCAATTAAATTTTGCTCAATATTATTTTTGATGTATACCGTAATATAAATAATAATAATAATAATAATAATAATTAATAATAATAGTAATACTTCAACATAGTGTGTGTAACAGCATTCCATGACTAATATAAATAAATTAACATTAATAATAAATGACAGTAAAATAAGCACACGTATGACTGAGGAGTCATAGTGTAACTTTGTGTGGTGTTTGAGTTGTCCGACTTTTTGTGTGGCCATAAACGCACCAGTGGTTTAGTGCTATGCGTGTTAGTGACAGATGACAAGTTGGTTTTGGCCTGGTTTGTACGGCAGAAAATGACTAGTTTTTCGAGATAGAATTGTTTTACTCATGTTTTTGGTGTGGTTATGTCCGAATATAAACAGTTTTGCTCAATAAAGTGATCGATATAATTCCTGTCCTCAAAGCATCTCGATAGACGTTACAACAATTGAACGGTGTTCAATTGAACGGTGTTGACGAACACCGTTAGGGCCGCTTGTTGTCACTGTCACTCAAAGTTGCATTGCAAAATTACATAGAATAAATATGTTTATTTTGTTTAGAATTCAGATGGGATTTGATTTGGTGCGCGGCATATATTTGCTGTGCGCAGAGGACGCTTGAGCAGTGCGCAATTGCGCAGGCACGCACCTTAAAGGGAACGTTGCTTGGCAGTCCATGTCTTGTTGGAAACACGGCATTCTTCATCAACTTTTCTCTTTTTAGCGTCTCGGGTGTAAACCGTGCATCACTTGTCGCTGCATGTGCACCTTCACTCGCAGGTTACACACGGACACACGCCCATAAATAATACTTTTCAAAATAAAAGCAGCACAGTTGTATTGCGCGCACGACATAGATGTTTTTTCAACTTTATTTTGTAATTTGTGATTGCAGCTGTTCACATTCACTCACAATCACGCACACGCATACGTCCACACGGAAGTAATACAAATAACGATTTTCAAAACAAAAGCAGCACCGTTGTATTGCACACTCGACATAGATACTTTTTTAAATTTATTTTGTAATTTATAATTGGCCTCACGCGCGCCAGACAGGGACGCACAAAGGGCCGGATGCGGCCCGCGGGCCGCAGAATGTCCAGGTCTGATATAGAGTGATAATACACCATAAAACACAACAACCGTAGAATTTACAGTACAAAAAATGTACGTGAAAAAAACTGTAGTACCGTTTTTCCATTCCATTTAATTTAATTACATGTATTTTTTGTATTTTAAATGCTGTAAAAAAAACAAAAAACCTGCAAATATTACGGTAAAATTGTGGTTTTATACAGTACAATCTAAAGGTTTAGTTTTGTACAACATACGTAAAAAAGACACAATTATGGTTGTGTGAAGCTATTTATGAATTATTGGCAAACAACTGTTTACTCTTTTTAAATCAAAATGACAAAAGAAAGTACCCAAATGACCCTGATCAAAAGTTTACATACCCCAGTGACTTTGATCTTATAACATGCACAGAAGTTGACACAAGCAGGTTTGAATGGCTAATCAATGTTCAAATCCTCACCTGTGACATGTTTGTTTGTAATTAATGTGTGTGTATAAAAGGTCAGTGAGTTTCTAGGCTTCTGACAGACCATTGCATCTTTCATCCAGTGCTGCACAGATGTTTCTGGATTCTGAGTCATGGGGAAGGCAAAAGAATTGTCAAAGGATCTGCAAGAAAAGGTAATTAAACTGCATAAAACAGGAAAGGGGTATAAAAAGATATCCAAGGAATTGAGAATGCCAATCAGCAGTGTTCAAACGCTGATTAAGAAGTGGAAAATTAGGGATTCAGGTAGACCAGCAAAGATTTCAGCCACAACAGTCAGGAAAATTGTTCGAGATACAAAGAAAAATCCACAAATAACTTCAGCTGAAATACAGGACTCTCTGAAAAATTGTGGTGTGGCTGTTTCAAGATGCACAATAAGGAGGCACTTGAAGAAAAATGGGCTGCATGGTCGAGTCGCCAGAAGAAAGCCATCACTCCAAATTACTTTGTTCCAGAAGTTTTGAGGCTTGTCTCTGTGCTGTTTGGCGTAATGTAAGCGGGATACTTTGTGACATTTGCGCAGAAATGGCTTTCTTCTGGCGACTCGACCATGCATCATTTATATTCTCTGAAGAATGGCCAAGAAATCATAAATTCTCCCAGGGTATGTAAACTTATGAGCACGACTTTATACACATTTATATTCATGCCGTATGTTATTCACTGTTAAAAGCGGCCCTCTGAGGGCATCCATAACTGCGATGTGGGGGTTAGATTAGATATGACAATACTTTGCTTATGAAAAAAGCAAAATGCTGCAATTTTCTTACAGATTTTTCAGCATATATTGATTGCCCTGCATTGTATTCATTTTGGAAATGTAAAATTCTTTAATTTTTCTGTAAGCGGCCCTCGCTGAAAAAAGTTAGGGCACGCCTGCTCTTTTGTCTGAAAGGAAGCTTTGTAACAGAACTCAGTGAATTGGGTCAAAATATCAGTTTGAATGAATTTGAACGTATAACAGATTTGATTAAATGCAAAATTTTAGTCCACTTTTAAGACAACATTTATTGTACATTTTTATGTTGCTCTAATAGTGCAATAACTGCCTTGGACATAAAAACTATCTTAGCAAGGCTACCACAAGAGGGCAGCAGAAATTATATACAGAAGTTGATTGTCCTGTAGTAAACCATAGTTTTGACATCAATGATCTATTTATGTGACTAAATTGTGCTTTAATTTAGATTTGGTCCTTTTTTTAACATCTTTTGTACTTCCTCTGCACCTGCCACTGTAGCAATTTAATGACATTGTACATGAAAATATCTCAACCAATTCTTTACAAATACATTTGGCTAATCGACATCAGTAAAATGTGGCATAGTTACTTCGTAAACCATCTTGCACAAAGCGTAAACAAGAGAAACCTACAACGTAGGACTCGTCGATTGCTATTTGAAGTTCTTTGGAGTGGGATTCGGATTCGGCTGCGTATCTGGCAACCTCAGTCAAATCATTGTCTCACCGGCACCTTGACTCCGGAGTTTCCGTCTGCATCTTGGGAGAACGATCCCATGAAGATGGAAGTGCACTTGTTGTCCTAGTATACAACAATAGTGTTGATATACGAGAGGTCTAGTTTTACACATATCAGAGAACACCTCAACTATTTGACAGTTTGGTAATGAAATATGACAGCACTGCAGTGAGGTCTGTTGCCATTTTTGACGAAGGAACTGCTTCTGGAAGACATCAGCTATTGTATGTGTGATGTTGGTAGATGATGATGTACTGTAACTGTTGTATCAGATTTGCGCGCTGCACGCCCACTCTGTAAATAAGGGAAAAGCAAATGTATTATTATTTTTATTAGATGCTGATTATTATTATAATCATCTGACTGACACACAAACCCTAATGCTACAGTTTTAAAACCAAAACACGTTGCAGTGTTTCTGCTAGGTTTTGTTTTTAACACTACGTTTTAACAGTAACGTAAAGTAGCAGCGGTCATTAACAGTACAAAACACAAACGGAAGTATATTTTGTTCTGCTGCAGTATGTGTTGTGTGCACAAGCTACTTGCGCTCACTGATAGCGCCCAATAACAAGTAACTTTATGTAACACAGAAGTGTAACTATAAGAACGTTTCATTTTCAAACACTTTCCATCATGCATTCAGCTACTGTACAAGTAGACTTAGCTTGTACGCGAGGTGTAGTTGTGGATGGTAGTTCCGGAGTTGGCTCAACATGCTTGAAGTGTTGCCTCCCTTCATGGAGACTTTTTTCCTGCATTTTCTGGTGATGGACTGACGATCCTCAATTATTTTACCTTCAGCATGCTTTACCAATCCAAAATACGTCCAGACTTCAGATGTTGTCTGTTTACTAAGAGGGCAACATCTCAAGAGCGAGGTCCGTGTGTTGTAGTTTTGTCACGACAGCAATATTTTGGTACCGGTACCAAAATGTATTTCGATACTTTTTGATACTTTTCGACACTTTTCTAAATAAAGGGGACCACAAAAAATGGCATTATTGACTTTATTTTAACAAAAAATCTTACGGTACACTAAAGGCCTACTGAAACCCACTACTACCGACCACGCAGTCTGATAGTTTATATATCAATGATGAAATCTTAACATTGCAACACATGCCAATACGGCCGGGTTAACTTACAAAGTGCAATTTTAAATTTCCCGGGAAACTTCCGGCTGAAAACGTCTAGGTATGATGACGTTTGCGCGTGACGTCAAGGGTTGAAGGAGACATTTTGGAATAGCACGGTCGCCAGCTTAAATCGTCTGTTTTCATCGCTAAATTCGACAGTATTCTGGACATCTGTGTTGGTGAATCTTTTGCAATTTGTTCAATTAACAATGGAGACTGCAAAGAAGAAAGCTGTAGGTGGGATCGGTGTATTAGCGGCCGGCTGCAGCAACACAACCAGGAGGACTTTGAGTTGGATAGCAGACGCGCTACCGTGAGTACAGCTTTGGCTTCCAAACATTTGATCGCTTGCCCGTACGTGCGTGGCGCTATGTGCATGTCACGTACGTAACTTTGGGGAAATATATGTTTCTTGCCGACTCTGATGGCGGCCGGGGTGTCGTCGAAAGCTACAACGCCCGCCGCCGCGCCGCTGTCCTCACCTAGACTTCCTCCGTCTCCGGGCCGCCGACCGCATCGATGATCGGGTGAAGTCCTTCGTTGCGCCGTCGATCGCTGGAACGCAGGTGAGCACGGGTCGTGATGAGCAGATGAGAGCTGGCGTAGGTGGACAGCTAATGTTTTTAGCATAGCTCTGTCGAGGTCCCGTAGCTAAGTTAGCTTCAATGGCATCGTTAGCAACAGCATTGCTAAGCTTCACCAGGCGGTACAGCATTAACCGTGTGGTTACAGGTCCAGGGTTTAATAGTAATAGTAGTATTGTTGATCTTCTGTCTATCCTTCCAGTCAGGGGCTTTTTTCGTCTGTTTCTATCTGCAGTTAAGCACGATGCTATCACGTTAGCTCCGTAGCTAAAGTGCTTCGCCGATGTATTGTCGTGGAGATAAAAGTCACTGTGAATGTCCATTTCGCGTTCTCGACTCTCATTTTCAAGAGGATATAGTATCCAAGGTGGTTTAAAATACAAATCCGTGATCCACAATAGAAAAAGGTGAGAGTGTGGAATCCAATGAGCCCTTGTACCTAAGTTACAGTCAGAGCGAAAAAAGATACGTCCTGCACTGCACTCTAATCCTTCACTCTCACGTTCCTCATCCACAGTAGTAAATAAGCAAATTTGTCTCCTGACATATGCAGTATCATTTTGTGTCATTCCACATTCTATTATTTTGTCAAAATTATAAAGAAGAAGCTGTAAAAATGTATGTACTTGTTCATTTACTGTTAACCCCCCCCCCCCCTAGAGGGGGGGGGGGGGGGGGGGGGGGTTACCCACATATGCGGTCCTCTCCAAGGTTTCTCATAGTCATTCACCGACGTCCCACTGGGGTGAGTTTTTCCTTGCCCGTATGTGGGCTCTGTACCGAGGATGTCGTTGTGGCTTGTACAGCCCTTTGAGACACTTGTGATTTAGGGCTATATAAATAAACATTGATTGATTGATTGATTGATAATATCTGATTATTTTCTGTTTTAACATGTTCTATCTACACTTCTGGTAACATGTAATAATCACTTATTCTTCTGTTGTTTGATACTTCACATTAGTTTTGGATGATACCACACATTTAGGTATCAATCCGATACCAAGTAGTTACAGGGTCATGCATTGGTCATAATTTAAGTTCTCAGGGACGTATTTCCTGAGTTTATGAATATAATATGAAAAAAATGAAAAAATATTTTGTGACGATAAAAAATATTGCTGTAATCATAGTAGTATCGACTATATACGCTCTTGTCCTTGGTATCATTACAGTGGATGTCAGGTGTAGATCCACCCATGGCATTTGCTTACATTGTGACGCCGGTGAGCTATTGTATCCTACTACGGTGTGTAGTGAAGCATGTTTAGCTATTCCTCGTCCTGCAGGGATGATACTTGTAAGAAACTCACTTTATTTGTCGCCATGGAGGTGATGATTAGTGATTTAGAAGAAACTAAAACTCTGCCGATTGCGGATGGACATTAGCCGCTAACTCATACTTGCCAACCTTGAGACCTCCAATATCGGGAGGTGGGGGGGCCCTTGGTCGGGGGTGGGGGGCGTGGTTGGGGCGGGGGGCGTGGTTAGGGGCGTGGTTAAGAGGAGAGTATATTTACAGCTAGAATTCACCAACTCAAGTATTTCATATATATATAAATACTTGACTTTCAGTGAATTCTAGCTATATATGTATATATATATATATATATATATATATATATATATATATATATATATATATATATATATATGTGACGGTCCACAACTGTATGTGGCAAAATGCAGCTCCACACTGCTGTCGCTTCAACATATCACTGGCACCAGGTGGATTATGAATTTCTTTTATTAGTGTCCTGCAAAACAGTGCAAATTGTGAGACTGTGAGTCCACTTGGGTCACGGGATTATCAATTGGAAGGCGTCACAGTTCTGAGCACTTCCCGCAGGTAAAGTACATACCACTTCTCGCCAGCAACAGGCGCTGTTGCAACACTTCATTCATAATTTAATCAAGCATAATGAACGTCTGTTTCTACACCGTTAGATATATATATATATATATATATATATATATATATATATATATATATATATATATATATTTATATATATATATATATATATATATATATATATATATATATATATATTGATTTTATTATATAAATAAAAGAAATACTTGAATTTTAGTGTTCATTTATTTACACATATACACACACACACACAACACTCATCTACTCATTGTTGTACTTGAAAGTACAATGCTTTGTTAAGGGTTGAATTGTCCATCCTCTTTCTATTCTCTGTCACTATTTTTATAACCATGCTGAACACCCTCTCTGATGATGCATTGCTGTGTGGCACGCACAAAAGTGCTTTCATCAAATGCACGAGAGTGTGGAATCTTCCATCTCTCCCTAGCATGGCCCAAAACCGGTCAATCCTTGCTTCCTGGGGGAGATCTTCCCTGGCAAGCAATTGGTACTCCAGTACTTGTACCCGGAGGCTGGTCAGGTCCAATCGCAGCTGCGGCAGACTTTTTTTTTGGGGGGCGTGGCCTCCAGCTCCGGCTGAATACCGGGAGTTTGTCGGGAGAAAATCTCTGTCGGGAGGTTGTCGGGAGAGGCGCTGAATATCGGGATTTTCCCGCTAAAAACGGGAGGGTTGGCAAGTATGCGCTAACTAGCTAGCTATGTTTTAAAGCACCTCTTCCTGAGGGCGTTTCAGTCTTATAGCTTCACCTTTATTGTTAGTTTTTAAGCCAAAATGGGTCCGTTCTCCCTTTTCTGTCTACACACTGTGTCTGCTTGTAAGTACTCCGTGATTGTGCGCTGCCGAACATGCTCCTGTGCTTGTAAAACCAGCAATGTCACGTCATGCCTGTAAAAAATAAATTAAAATATGGCAAACTGGTACTTTTCAAACAGAGTATAGTACCGGTTTTGATTCATTAGTACCGCAATACTATACCAGTACCTGTAGACTCTACAACCCTAGTGTGTTGTTTTCCGCCATTGCAAACAGCGCTAGTGCGCACGCGCCATCTTTGGAGACGTGGCTGCTGCTACGTTTCCAGAAAGTGAGCCATGTCGCCTAAAATGCATTTTTCGATTATTAAAAAATTAAACGGTATTACTAACCGTCCGGAATTTTACCGCGGTTTATCATTATACCATTTACCGTTACATCCCTACTGCCGTTTATTTAGGATTTAGAGTGCATAAAAAAAGAAAAATGTGGGTGCTCTTGTCTCACAGAAGGATTGTGAATGATAGGCAAAATTCCAAAATAAACGTGCAGGTTCCCTTTTAGGAAAGAGTGAGCGTTGAAAGTTAATTTTAAGACAATTACCGTAATCAATTGTCTCTTTTATTGTTTCAGTCAAGAGTGAAAAATCACCTCCAGGAAAAGGCTGCAGTCATATAAGTTAGAAAAAAACTACTGGCAGCTGCCAAAAAGCATCCCACATGGTTTACTGGGAACAGACTGAACTGGGAAACAAAGGCTCTGCTTGTGTTTCACTGTAGTACAGCCTTTTGTGCGGGGGAATGGACTAACACTGAAGCAGTGTCTCCTTCCTCGCACAACCTGTTCGTCTCCTAAGCTTGACAAGCAGGTCTTATTGAGGTCCACGGAAGCTTTGATGGATTTTGTGTGCGGCGTACATCAGGGAAACCGAAAAGGCAGCCACACATTTCTCACAGTTGAGTTGTACGAGGGCGGCACAGACTGAATGAGAAGCAAAAACAAAAAAAAAGAGGGGGAGGGTGTGGTGGCTGAGTTAGGATGGGATGAAGGGAGGGGGGTCTTTTCATTTCTTATTGGAGGCAACAATAGTCTTTGTCCAGCGTCTTCCACCATTCCTATTAGGGGCTCCCCGAGGGAGGTGCTTCTCCATAGTAACTGTGACAAAACAAGGCAGCTCCGAGGAGAGCGAGCTGGCAGCTGCAGAAGCTCTGCACACTTGTTGATCCGCAAAAGTAGCTTGATGAGCGCTCCAGAATCGCCCGCAGGGCCAGCAACCCGTCATGGACCGTGACAGCTACACCGAAGACTCGCTTTCCAGCATGGTTCTGGAGAACGTGAAGAACAAATTGATCGACGCCTTCAGGGCGAGCAGCGAAGATCACGGAGAGGCTGCGGGTGCCTCGGCGAGGCCGCTCAGCATCAGCAGGAGTTATCAAGCCAACGAGGAGCTGAGGAGGGCGCAGATAGATGGAGCCATAACCTGGCTCAGGTCTGAGCTGGTACGTTCATTTATATAATCTTTCTGCACACATTAACTCCATTATGTTTCGTAATTTCTATTAATGAAAATCCCTGTGCACTTTTACATTACCATAATACCCCAAATATATATTATAATAGGATTTTGGTATTCATTACATAATCATCTCGATAATGTATATTTTTAATACATTGTATACATTTTGGATTTATTTATAGAATATATTATTTAAGGTATATTTTCCAAATTTTGGTGTAAATCTGGCTTTAAAAAAATTGTCAGGTTTGTTTTGTATGCTACAAAATGTATTATTATTAGTTATTAGTATTACAATTTCTAAGTTTTTTCTTATTACAGTGCGTCTTATTCCTTTCATTTTTACTGTTTATTTAAAATTGTGGGGCACAAAATTGCACACATTAGACACCCTCGGATTAGATGCACGTTTGTCTTATCTCGCATCAGACCACTGAGTGGTCAGCTGCCGCGTGCTGTCAATCATTGTCACGTTGGCAATCAATGAGCTTGTGGACTGTCTAAAAGGGAAAATCTTCAACCTGAGCGGCCGTTTTCCGCCTGACACAAGTGTTTGACTTGTCTCTGTTTAATAGCGTAACATTATTAAAAAGTGAATGGACAAAAAGGGCCGGGGATATGTTCCCGCCGCCCTCTAAATTACGTCCATGTCACTCACCACTTCCCACTTCCCAGTTCACTTATCGCATATTTGATTACCCATTTAAATTTTGTGTTAAAATTAAGTCAGTTTTTCAGTGTATACAGTGTTGTTGGAGCATTGGAAGTGTTTGAGTGTAAAAACTGTCGAGTTTATAAGATGTTAAATGCATATAATAAATCATAAAAGTAAATATTGTCCCTACTTCGTGGAAATGAATAAAAAACAAGGAACCATTTTACTCAACGATGTGTGCAGTACTGTAATTACTGTAATTCTATGCTTGTCCATCATGAGCTGATTGAGTTGTCTTTCTGTCATGCAGTTGGAGATGCGCTCACAGGACCTCCAGCTGGCCCAAACACTGCTCGGACTCAACTCGGAGATCCAAAGACTAAGAAGGGAGAGTTATGGAGGTGTGGAGGAAGTCGGGGATTATCATCCCTAACGGGTGCAGTCTAAATGCTGCAGGAACACATGGCGTTTTTTGATATGAGATGAAATGGTTACAAAATGTAATAAATTGACAATGGTTACCTATATCAATCAATCAACGTTTACTTATATAGCCTTAAATCACGAGTGTCTCAAAGGGCTGCACAAGCCACAACGACATCCTGACTATAGAAAGAAAAGAAGGAGAAAAACATGCTTAGTTTGTGGAATGTGTGCATGTTTGTGTGATGTTTTGCACTTTCACCAATAAAGTTAATTAATTGTATGACAAATAAAAATATTCTGTACTTATCTTTATTGTGCTGGCGTCTGTTTGCTAGAAATCTAAGCTTGGCAATACATCCAAGTGTCATTTAATGCATGCCACCTATAACAGTAGCTTAGAATATGTTTATGTTTTTTAGCATCTTTAGTTTGAAAAAATATACATTAGGGGCCTCATGTAAGCTATAAACCTGGCGTACGATCATTTTTACGGCAAAGATGAGATGTACCCAGACTGACGTTGATGTGGAAATGTACAAGCGCTGCCTCACGCCAATTACATGGCTAACGTATGTACATTTCTACAGGCTGCGAATGCTTTAGCGACACACAGAGGTGGTCGTTCCACCCCATCCATATAGCATCATTTTCACATGAAACTCTAATCTGGCTCATGTGAGCTTGCTACTGTATAAATAAAAAAGGAAGGGCTTTAGGAACCTGCCAGTCAGAGTTCAGGGTTAACGGTACCAATAAAAGGCAGACTTCCGTTTTATATCACGCTTGACTGCAGTGCGTGGGATGCCAAAACCTCTGAGCTTTGACGCACATTCAGTAATCGCTGAATGTGAAAATTAAAGGATGTTGTGGTGGACAAGAGTAGAGGTCGATTAACAATTGACACCTGGCTAAGAATAGTTTTTATCATGCACCATTTTAACATGTCACTGTTTTTTATCAATCAAAGGCCACACATTTTTAAAATCCTGGTTAAGTGCCACATTCTGTAGTAGTTCTAAGTGGGCGTGGGTACTAAAAGCATTTAGAACTATAATAGAGCTAAAAGAGGTTGCCAGAATAAACTGGAGGAGGCTGAACTTTAGTTTGGTACATTTGTTTCGCAGAGAAGACACAAGGCACTTAGTAGTTAAAAGGCAACCGTTTAGCAGTAGCTCTGAATTAAAACCTGCACTGCCCAAGCACATGGCTACTTTCAATATGATTTGCGTTATTAAAGGAGGCGTGGCCTGGACGTGTTCTGGTAGAATATCAAAGGGCTGTGAATGTTGTCTGTCTATCTGTGTTGGCCCTGCGATGAGGTGGCGACTTGTCCAGGGTGTACCCCGCCTTCCGCCCGATTGTAGCTGAGATAGGCTCCAGCGCCCCCGCGACCCCGAAGGGAATAAGCGGTAGAAAATGGATGGATGGATGTTAAAGTAGCAAAAAGCACCTATTTTTCTAATCTTGTATCTAAAAATAGCCACAAACCACACGTGCTATTTAACATTTTGAACTCTCTTATCAAGCCACTGAGCTCCAACAGTGTGGTGTCTTCTTTTACTCTCTGTAAACAATTTTTGACATATAGTTGACAAATAGTTCAACAGATAAAACCCTCTGCATGTCCACTGGACATTATCCTATGTCGGCTTTTTAAAAATGTTTTTAACTCTATAGGGCCTTTTATTGTCCATCTAGTCAATTCTTCCCTGAGGTGTGGATGTTTCCCAACCTCATTGAAACATGCTGTGGTCCAACCACCAATCAAAAAGAATAACCTTGACCCCAAATTAATTTTTTAATTTTAGACCAGTCTCGAAATTTCCATTTTTATCCAAGGTTCTAGAGAAGGTTGTTTATGATCAACTTCTTCCTTATCTTAACTTAAATGGTATTGGGGAAAATTTTCAGTCTGGCTTTAAATCACAACATAGCACAGAAACTGCCCTTTGAAGAGTTTTTAATGACCTGCTTTTAAGCTGTGGACTCAGGTCAATCTGCAGTTCTTTTGCTTTTAGATTTGACTGGACAAACAAATGAGCTCTGTCATTAAATCAAAGCTTCTTTCAGCTAAGACTCCTTGCAATAATAAAACAGTATTTTCCACTGGTTGACTTTGAAAGTGCTAATCGTGCATTTGTGACGTCACGCCTGGATTACTGTAATTTGTTGTACGTAGGCCTGGATCAGTGCTCTCACCAGCGCTTGCAGAACTCTGTTGCTCGTCTTTTAACTCAAACCAAACGACGTGAGCACATTACCCCTGTACTGGCTTCCCTTCATTGGCTCCCAGTTACTTTTAGAGTTAATTTAAAAATTGTACTTATTGTTTTTAAACGCTTACACCAAGAACCCCCGCCCTATCTTATTGAGCTGCTGCAGTCTTATTGTCCTAGCCAGACCCTGAGGTCTTCAGACCAGCTCCTCGTGGCTGTCCCAAAAACCAGGCTAAAAACCAGAGGAGATAAAGCCTTTTCAGTGGCAGGGCCCAGACTGTGGAACAACCTTTCCCTATTCATTAGATCCTCCCAGTCTCAGAGCCAATTTAAATGTAGGCTAAAAACATATTTTTACTCCCTGGCGTTCAAATCCAGTTAGGCAGGATATCTTGGTTGGTTTTATTTCTTGTTTTATTCTTTTTTATTTATTTATTACATTTTAGTATTCTAGGAGATCCATCCATCCATCCATCCATTTTCTACCGCTTATTCCCTTCGGGGTCGCGGGGGGCGCTGGAGCCTATCTCAGCTACAATCGGGCGGAAGGCGGGGTACACCCTGGACAAGTCGCCACCTCATCGCAGGGCCAACACAGATAGACAGACAACATTCACACTCACATTCACACACTAGGGCCAATTTAATGTTGCCAATCAACCTATCCCCAGGTGCATGTCTTTGGAGGTGGGAGGAAGCCGGAGTACCCGGAGGGAACCCACGCAGTCACGGAGAGGACATGCAAACTCCACACAGAGCCGGGATTGAACTCACGACTACTTCGTATTGTGAGGCAGACACACTAACCCCTCTGCCACCGTGCTGTATTCTGCAATTCTTTTAAGGTATATTTTACTATTGTGTTTTATTCATCCTTCTGTGTTACAATGTAAATGCGACACTACGTGCCCTTTTTTGTTCCCTTTTTTAGCACTTTGGCCAACTGGGGTTGCTTTTAAATGTGCTATATAAATAAATAAACTGAACTGAACTGGGCATGCCAAGCCACGCCGACATCTGGGACCAATTTTAAAGTTTATTTCGGCGTAAAAATGTTTACTGGCGTACGCAGTTTTCTGGATTTGAACGTACCTCGTTTTTTAGTAGGAACGCCTCTGTTCTCTAAATGTATCTTCATAAAGCTAATTGGACCTACACCTTTTTTACTATTGCCCTGTCACAATGTTTTATCACGGCATGGAACTCACAGCGGTCCCGTTTAAGGTCAGCGAGCATGCAGCGCTAACGAACCGTGCCGATAACTTCCTTGTTATTGCGTCCATGCGGGAAGCAGTCACAGCCGATGCCAATCAGACTTTGTAGACGGAAGTATTGAGACAAGCCAGTTAATCAATTTCAGGGCTTCATCTTACGTTGTGGACAACCGAGGCAAAGAAAGGTTCATAAAAACATGCTCTGAGAGGTTTGGTGTGGAAAAACTCAAAGCCAAGACCTCAACCCCCTTCAAATCGATTTTAATTTACGTCTTTGGGGCACCACAATAGTGTACTGAGGGTGTCACACAAAATCAGGCATTGGTGCTTTACTGCAGGGATATTTAACTAAATTATTTTGGGGGCCACATATCCAGAAAGCTGAGGACCAGGGGAAGCGGACATCTTATTATTAGTTTTATTCTGTATACTCCAGAGAACCAATGTTCTCTAGAGTGAACATTTTAATTTTATGTGTTTATTTTGTCAGAGTTACAGGAGCACTCCGCTGTTTTTAAGGACCTACTGCAAAAAAAGCTAGTCAAAGATCATCTCTATGACAGCACTCCTGTGTTTTTAGGAATCTGCTGCAAAAAAGTGAGTTTTTCACAACTTTTTTGAACTGAACTTGCTGGCCACACTGCAAAAAGTCAGTGTTCAAAAACAAGAAAAAAAAATACAAAAATGAGGGGTATTTTACTTGAACTAAGCAAAATTATCTGCCAATAGAACAAGAAAATTTGGCTTGTCAAGACTTTCCAAAGCAAGTAAAATTAGCTAACGTCAATGAACCTAAAAATACCTTAAAATAAGTATATTCTCACTAATAACAAGTGCACTTTTCTTGGTAGAAAAAAAAGAGAGCTTTTTGCCCAATATGTTGAAAAATATTCTTAAATGAAGTAAATGCTAGTGCCATTATCTTGACATAATGATATGCGCATGATTTTTTTTTTCATGATTGAAATAAGAAATTATTACTTTAAAAAATTAGTTTTATACTTGTGAGTGTTGATGACACAGTTTTGCAACAGTTGATATTCTAGTTTCAAGCATGTTTTACTCAATATAGGTCATCAAATCTCAGCAACAAGCTGTAATATCTTACTGAGATCATTTAGGACCAAAACACTTAAAACAAGTAAAACACTCTAACATAAAATCTGCTTAGTGAGAAGAATTATCTTATCAGACAGAAAATAAGCAAATATCACCCTTATTTGAGATATTTAATCTTACTTAGATTTCAGTTTTTGCAGTGCACCCGTTGAATAGCCCAAATGACAAAAACAAGAGGACCTAAAATGGAACCTTGAGGAACACCACTAGCGTAACTAAAGAAGTTGAACAAATGACTACTGACTGCATCTGAAGTAAACAAGCAACAGCGACACCTTAGTAACATAAATCACATTATGATAAATAAATGCAAAAAGGGAGAGGATATAAATGGGTGCCTTGAGGAACGCCTAAGTCAGGGGTCGGCAACCCGCGGCTCCGGAGCCGCATGCGGCTCCTTGACCACTCTGATGCGGCTCAGCTACATACATGCCGACCCCCCCGATTTTCCCAGGAGACTTATGGATCTCAGTGTCTCTCATAGATTACTCCCAGGGAAAAAATAACCCTATTTACACTCTAATTACTAAATAAAGGGTGTGCCGTAATTGCACTGCGGTAATTGTCCTCTATAGCATTTACATACAGCGTGCCAGTCCAGCCACATGTTGCATGTTGTTATTACTTGCACACACAGGAGACAGCAAAGCATACTTACTCATCAGCCACACAGCTTACACTGACAGTAGCCGTATCAAACAACTTTAACATTGTTACGTTACAAATATGCGCCACACTGTGAACCCACACCAAAAAAGAATGAAAAACACATTTCTGGAGAACATCCCACCGTAACACAACATAAACACAACACAACCATTACCCAGAATCCCATGCAGCCCTAACTCTTCCGGTCTACATTATACACCCCCGCTACCACCAAATCTCCCCACACATCAACCCCCCCCCCCCTCTCCGTGCGTTGGTTGAGCGGAAGAGTTAGGGCTGCATGGGATTCTGGGTATTGGTACCGTCAGTGTAAGATGTGTGGCTGCTGAGGTAGTACGCCTTGCTGTCACTTACGTGAGCAAGCTGAAATTGCATTCTACGGGTGGTCGAGCAGGTACACTGTTAGGGCAGGCTGTAGAGGGCGCCAAATGCAGTGTCATTACGCTCTGATATTCGGGAGTCTCCCGGGAAAAATGAGAGGGTTGGCAAGTATGATGCTATCAAGCGCCATTCATTCAAAACTCGCGGGCTGCACTAACATCAAATTTCCACATTCCACGTGTGTCGGAGACCCCTGGTTAACATAGCACAAAGTTTTTAAGCTTTGTATGCGGTGTTTTTCATTTTAAATTTAAATTTTTTTTTTGTGGCTCCCATTACTTTCTTTAATTTGTGAAACTTGCCAAAATGGCTCTTTGAGTGGTTATGTAAATCACACGTTTGGACCTCAGTGTTCTATGTAAAATTGTCAATTCAAGGATTTGTCAATGTGTTTACAGTGGTCAACGTTCCTCTATACAACAGGATAACTTTTTTAGGGATTTTCTGCAAAAATGTTTGTCTCCCAAGTTTCGAACTGAACTCGGGGGCTGGTATGGTGTCATTCACGGGCCAGTTGAATAGCCCTGCCCTACCGGAAACACTCCTTTTTGTGTCGGTAGCTTTAATGCTAATGAGCTGTGTTTGTTCACGCCTGTCTGCAACAGAGTGTGTTTCAAAAAAGCTTTATTGTGCACTTTATCCACTTTGTCCTATAGATGTCGTACATCACATACAACAAGGTACCAGTCGGTAAGGACACAACAGTTAGCAACACTAGCGTAGTGAGCCAATGTGCGAGCATAACACACAGGGTTGCCAGACGATAAATGACAAATTATCGTATTTTGAGGGAAATAATCGTACATTCCCGATTTGACGTTGCTCAGGACCATCCGCGGCAGTAAAAAAGCACAGACTGTCTATAGCAGAGGTTCTTAATCTTTTTGACCTCGGCGCCCAACTTTCGAACTACTGATGGGCCCACGCAAATATTAAGCCTGAAATAGTCATCTTACTCTTGATTTTAATTATATTCAATCATTATATCTAACCTACTTGCGGTTCACAACTTTGTCAAATGATGTGAAACCATGTGTTAATCACAAATATTATTTATTTAACATATACATCTTAGGCTTAGTTCAGGCTAATTAGAAAAATAAGTACTAACCAAATATACTGTATAAGGAGGGACTCATAAATAACTGATGAAAAATAAATGTACATCCAATTATGTTGTTCTAAAATAAGAAACTAAATCAGTGATTAAAATGTTTCTTAACTAAACTGTCAATACAATTTAAGTACATTTGAAAATACAGTTTTACCACTTTAGTCATATTTTTTGCGCTTAAGAAACTTCTCTATGACTTTAGCTCCAGACTAATTCTGTTATTTTGAGATGGCGTGGGTGGGTGTGATGGTGGAAAATGGTATTACAACTGAGTAACATATTTTTTGGCGAATGGTGAAGAAACACTGGTCTATAGTGTATATCTTAAAATGCAGTTTTACCTTTACATAAGATGCCAGTGGTGCAACAGCGGGGGGGCGCTAACAATTGGTTGTTAGGAGACACATGACTACCTTTCCACTTCAGGCGCCTGTTCTTGTTTACAAATTGTCACTTGTTAAAGGGCTCAAATTATCGTACATTATTGAATTTTTGGAGTTAAAGGGTGAAATCATCAGACGTCTGGCAACGCTGATTACACGTCCCATTGTAACAACATGATGCCAGATTAGCCTGTTTGCTGAAGTAAAGCAGAATGAACAAACTTTCACGAGCTTTCACGTCCATAGATGACTCTTGGCAGAGCCAGAGGCTTTATTTTAAGACGTGTAACAATGCCTTTAATTTTTTTATTTATTTAATTTTTTTTATTTTTTACATCAACATTTAATTTCCACAAGGAAGGAGCTTTGTCCTTTATGAACACATCATGAAAAACATTTAAAAAGAGGGAGTTTTTCCCCCCACATTTGGTAAATGTGACATGAAAAAGTACATTTTCCATACAAAACGTATAGTTGTCTCATAAACACAAAGATAGACAATGTTACACAAAGGCAACGGTGACTGCCTTCAGGTTATTCTACAGTAATCCTAGATATCTCTGTGTAGACAAACACAGGAGTATTGTTTAATATCATATCCATAAAAAATGGCTGTCTGTAATCTGTATCTTCAGATGTTTTAGTGATTTTAGTGCAAGGGGGAGTAACACTGGTTACTTTTTGTTCACGGCACCGAGCTTCTCCTACTGGAATAAAGGCAGCAAGGTTTCTTAATGAAAGGAACGGTCGAGCCCACTTCTCCGCAGCTGGAGTAGACGCTTCCCTGTTCACTCTCAGAGTCCCAGGTGTTGCCTTCCTCGTCGTCGTCGTCCTCCTCCTCCTCAGAGAGCTCCTGCTTGAGTTCCTGGATGCCGGAGTGAAGCTCCATCAGCTGGCGGACCAGAGCTTGGTCCTGGGATCGCATTTCTATCTGTGCACACAAAATATATACTGTAAGTTGTGTGACGGTGGGGAAGTGATACATATGGCTCCATTCCTGGGTGGATCTCGCGTGAGAGGAAGGTGGGGGGTTAATCATTTTGCATTGCAGTCTGCAGAAAATGATGGAGAGTGCTACTCTACTCCACATAGCAACTAACGTTGTAGTCAAAGTTGGAATTGTCAGGTTTCATGTCTCAATTAAACCGCCACGAATGGGGCCATATGAATCCCCTTCCTGTGGATCCTTGGGGCGGTATAGCTCGGTTGGTAGAGTGACCGTGCCAGCAATTTGAGGGTTCCA
Organism: Entelurus aequoreus; assembly: GCF_033978785.1. Lineage (NCBI taxonomy): Eukaryota > Metazoa > Chordata > Actinopteri > Syngnathiformes > Syngnathidae > Entelurus > Entelurus aequoreus. The sequence goes on along the minus strand of NC_084750.1, from coordinate 34,247,893 downwards.
GGTTCGATCCCCCGCTTCCCATCCTAGTCACTGCTGTTGTGTCCTTGGGCAAGACACTTTACCCACCTGCTCCCACTGCCACCCGCACTGGTTTAAATGTAACTTAGATGTTGGGTTTCACAATGTAAAAGCACTTTGAGTCACTACAGAAAAGCGCTATATAAATATAACTTCACTTCCTACTGTATATTTAGTTATTTGTTTACTAACTTATTTGAAATTCTTCTTTCTGCAGGTATTTTATTATGAAAGACTGTCTAAATGCAGACTGTTGACTCAATAGAACTGGTAAGTAGGTGTGTGAGTATGTGGATGATGTGGTGTGTGAAGGTACAGTACAGGCCAAACGTTTGGACACACCTTCTCATTCAATGCGTTTTCTTTATTTTCATGACTATTTACATTGTAGCTTGTCACTGAAGGCATCAAAACTATGACACCTGTGAAGTGAAAACCCGTTAAGGTGACTACCTCTTGAAGTTCATCGAGAGAATGCCAAGAGTGTGCAAAACAGTAATCAGAGCAAAGGTGGCTATTTTTAAGAAACTAGTTTCAGTTATTTCACCTTTTTTTGTTAAGTACATAACTCCACATGTGTTCATTCATAGTTTTGATGCCTTCAGTGACAATCTACAATGTAAATAGTTATGAAAATAAAGAAAATGCATTGAAATGAGAAGGTGTGTTCACACTTTTGGCCTGTACAATTATATTACAGTAGCTATGTTTTATTTTTGCTATATCACAGCAGTGATGTGCAGCAAGGCACTGACTTTTATTGTCCGGTTAGTAAGAATAATGACGTCACACTTACATCAAAGACATTACGCAGGGTTTAAAAAGTCATGATGTATAACAAATGTTTCCACAAACATCGTATTGGCGACATGCGTGGCAACCAGGCATGCGCCATCCAACCCAGTTTATGATTGTGCAACCAGCTGGTAAGCTCAGCTAAGGCTAAATTAAAAAGTGCCAAACAAACAAATGCGTGTATAATCTATAAAATTGCATGTACTGTGTGCGCAATTGATAAGAAGTGCAAAAGTGGTGCACTTGGAAAAAAAGTGCATTATGTTAGGTTAACACTGCTATGCTTTTATTTTGACGTTACTTTGCACTGAGCAGGAAGTCACCGTGTGACAATACAACAATACATGGCGACATAAACAGGCTCATTATCCATAAAAAAATGAATGTTGAGAAAAGCTGTCGACCATGTATGGCAGGGGTGTCCAAACTTTTTCCACTGAGGGCCGCAGACTGAAAAATCAAAGCTTGCGGGGGCCATTTTGATATTTTTTCCTTTTTTAAAACCAATAGAATATATAGGTTTTTTTTTTAACCTTTATGGCTTTTCTCAAGTTTGGTCCCCGATACCCGGGAGGGTTTCAGTCATAAAAATGTTAGAAATAAGTAATAATTATTTTTTATTTTTTATTCACTTTGGACACCACTGATGTATGGCATACGCCGTCTTAAACAGGCACTTTTCAGTCATGTGGAATACAGATGAGGACTTGGTTGACTTGGGTTGTCAACATAAACAGAACTGACTTATGTGGGTTCCACTCTATATTTCATTTCAACCTAACTTTGCAGACTTTTTGTACCCTTTTACGTTTGTAGAAGAAGGGAGTGGTAAATCTTCCATACTCCCATTGATTCAGCTGGCGTGTATTACTCCTCTCATTTGGTTGTTACTGGGCTGTCAATGGCTGGCTTTTTTAAAGAGCTCAAACTGCAACAACTCTGCAGTTGATTCAGTACAAATCACTAAAACGTAACATAGTCTAGTATTGGAACACATTCTAATTCAGAGACCGTAATTGGAACACAAAATTTGTGACAGTAGGTTGTTTTATCCTAAAATGCACAGGTGTCAAATTCAAGGCCCGGGGGCCAGATCTGGCCCGCAAACACCTGGAAATGATATGTGTCAATAAAGTACTTGATATTTTCTCACTAAATGTAATGAATTTTTTTCAATTTGAAAGAAAAAATGTGTACTGCTTGAAATTGCATACCTTTTAAACTTTAATAGTATTCAATATTACAGTATATTATCATACTTTACAAACATGTTTTGTCTAAATAAAAAAATAAAAAACCCAAGCAAACTTTACAGCAAACTACTCATTGAATTAATAAAAATGACAATACATTTTTACCTTGTTCTTTACAGCATATTAATGTAAATTGAAAAAAACTACTACTGTTTTTTGCGTTGAAATTCTGTTGACTGAGCTGCCAGTTTTTGACTGTAAAATCTACAGTTGTTGTTTTTAACGGTGCATTACTGTAAATGGAAATAACTTGTACTCTTTTTCCATTAACAATGTAATGCTGTAAAAAACAATGTAAATTTAACGCAAAAATTCTGCCAACTAAGCTGCCCCAGCTTCTTACGTAACACCCCCCTCCCCCCAAAAAACCCCAGTGGTACTGTTTTTCCATTTACCGTAAAATGTTGTAAAACATTTTTAAAAACACTATATTTTACAGTAACATTTTGTAAATGTCAAGTTTTGACTGTAAAATCAATAGTCTGCTTAAAACTATTTATATAATTAATAATGAAATCCAGAGGCAAATTCATACATTATGCAATGTGGGCCTCAATGAAAACGAGTTTGACATCCCTGCTATAATCCTAAAATATCGACAGGATCGACACCAAGCGTATTAGCATGATGAGATTGGTATTTTTCAGTTCTTTTTAAAGTATTCTTTCGCAAATATCTGTGTCGTTGTCCATGTCACATTGTTGTTGTATTTTATATTACAGTACATTGTTTACAAACTCAATGAAACAGTTCTTGGACGCACATGAAAGCCAATAGTAGGTTTTGCCTTTGTTTCCTTATTATTTTTGGTTTTGCCTAAAAAAATAGGTTGTATTCCGACAACAATCAGTGCCAACTCATATTTACATTTTTGTTGAAAACGGAATCCTATGAATCCTATGGCATAAAAAACCCAGGTTGTATTTACCTGATATTTGCTCGGTACCAACCCCTGTCAGTATGGTTGGATGGATGGATGGGTTTGTGGTTAAGGTTAGCTCAGGTGGGTTAGTACTGTCCTTCTCAAATAGTGGTGCCATGCCGGTAACAGGTGGAAATAAGCTTACAGTGTCATGCAGAGGTATAGTTATTACATTTTTTGAATATGGCTTAGTAAAATGGATGCATGTACGTACACTTTGTATATATATATATCATATAGAGTGGAAAAACAATCACACTTTGTCAGTACGGCCTTTTAAACACAGTGACTTGTAATGTATTCTCAAATTGCTCGAAAGTCCTGACCCTTACAATCTAAGAACACTTTTAAAAAAAATACAGCAGTACTTCAATTTAGGAGATTAATTGGTTCTGTAACAAACCTCTAAACACTATAAATTTGCATCTCGATAAACGTCTTCCATTGAAATTAATTGAAATCAATTGAATTGGTGCTTGGCCGCCCACAAAACAGCACCATTAGTAGCGTGCCTTTTAAAAAGAAAAACAAACTTTTATATAAAAAGTATTGCATAAAACATAATACAGTAGAATGCACTCTAAATAACTATAGTATTTTAATGTAATAATAATAAACAGCATTTACCTTGGACTTTTACGGTACCACCTATGAGATGCTTCTCCGTCAAACACATCAGCAGCAGCTTCCTCATATTTTCATGAATAAATGTCCGGCGTTTAGATATTATTTTAACATTCTTGGCTGGCGTTTGACATATTCTGCTTTGAGCAGTGAACGCTCGAAAATGTATTCGCCAAGTTGGCAACACGCTGTCTCGTTTTTGATTCTTTCTTTCCTTAATTCAGTGCATATCGTCCTCTTCTTGTTCTCACTCTTTCCTTCAAAACCGCAATAAAAGTTCACCTCCAGGCAGCTACAACCCTAAACTAACACCCTCCCCGGATTGCTAATAATCAAATGTAAACAATCAAATGCAGATACTTTTTCTTATGCCTTCTGATCTCTCTCTCTCTCTCTCTCTCTCTCTCTCTCTCTCTCTCTCTCTCTCTCTCTCTCTCTCTGTCTGTCCACTACTTGCTGACACACCCCCCCCCCCCACACCCCTGATTGTAAATAAATGTAAATAATTCAATGTGATTATCTTGTGTGATGACTGTATTATGATGATAGTATATATCTGTATCAGGAATCAATTTAAGTGGACCCCGACTTAAACAAGTTGAAAAACTTATTCGGGTGTTACCATTTAGTGGTCAATTGTACGGAATTATGTACTTCACTGTGCAACCTACTAATAAAAGTCTCAATCAATCAATCAAAAAACCACTGTCCTTCACATTTACCTTCTTCCTCCCCATGGTTGGAAAACATGGTTATGTCCATCTTTAGCAATAAGCTAACGCTAGTGAGTAAAACCAGATGTTTTGGGCGGATTTTACGGGGTTCATTGTGGTGTTTACTGCGCCAACTAATGGGGGAGATGCTTGTAACTCAAATTTTTGCTTGCAAGTTAAAGCATAACAATAAGCTAGACTTAGACTTAGACAAACTTTAATGATCCACAAGGGAAATTGTTCCACAAGCTGAGAGACAGCTCTTAAATTGAGCTACCACTGTATTCTCACTTAGCTGATGACTATATTGTATAACTATATATTTTGCTTTGACAAAACGTACTCAATTTTTAGGTTTTTAACTAATTGTGCAGGACATCAGTTTACATTGATGAGCTGTGTGTGTGTGTGTGTGTGTGTGTGTGTGTGTGTGTGTGTGTGTGTGTGTGTGTGTGTGTGTGTGTGTGTGTGTGTGCATGCAATAGTCAAGTGAAAAAACAGGCTGTGAAAACACACATCGAAGGGAATGTCTGACAACGGCTGACATTTTACCAACATGACTTTCACGTATCTTAGGAACAAAAGGCGAGTAAAACCTTGGGCCCCCGGCACATAAAGGCAGAAAATGGCTGCTGTGGTTATTTAGTGGGACGATAAATGCCTTCCACTGGAGTGCTGTGTAAATTTACAGAAATGTATTTAACCATTGCCTGTATAACTCACAGGAGTGTTTTACTGTGATACCATTCAGTCAATACAAACTCACTAGGACTGGGATATTTAACTTAAGTGTTTTGGGGCCCATATTACCAGAAATCGGACGACTGGGGCCCGGACTTCTCTCTTCACTATTAGTCTTATTTTGTTTATTCCACAGAATCAGCATCCTCTACAGCAGGGATGTCAAACTCGTTTTCATTGAGGGCCACATCACAGTTATGGCTGCCATCAGAGACAGCGAATAATGTATGAATTTGCCTCTGGATTTCATTATTAACTATATAAATTGTTTTAAGTAGACTGTCGATTTTGCAGTCAAAACTTGACATTTACAAAATTGTACTGTATAATATAGTGTTTTTAAATTATTATTTTTTAAACACTATATTATACAGTAACATTTTGTCACAACGATGACTCTTGCTGGCCTACTGCTTTCGGTAATAGCGCCATTCCCAAATTATGTGGGCTCTATCGATAACCTCACTAACAATTTTAACGACGCCATGCGCGACACCATTGATAGTAGTATAGCACTGTTAAAGCTAAAAAGGGCCAATAAAAGGTGTACCACCTGGTTTACAGAAGAAACTAGAGCTCTTAAACTATCATGTAGAAAGCTGGAACGCAAATGGCGCGTGACTAAACTTTAGGTTTTCCATCAAGCATGGAGTGATAGTTTAAAGGCCTACTGAAACCCACTACTACCGACCACGCAGTCTGATAGTTTATATATCAATGATGAAATCTTAACATTGAAACACAAGCCAATACGGCCGGGTTAACTTATAAAGTGCATTTTTAAAATTCCCGCCACACTTCCGGTTGAAAAACTCCTTTGGATATGACTTATGCGCGTGACGTCACAAAATCCACGGAAGTGGATGGACCCCATCGAACCCGATACAGAAACCTCTTGTTTTCTTCGACAAAATTCCACAGTATTCTGGACATCTGTGTTGGTGAATCTTTTGCAATTTGTTTAATGAACAATGGAGGCTGCAAAGAAGAACGTTGTAGGTGGGATCGATCTGTGTATTAGCGGCTAAGTACAATACTTACAGCTGTACAACAAGGACTACTTACTACGCCTAGCCGATGCTTGCCGCCAAACCCACGGATGAAGTCCTTCGTCACGCCGTTGATCGCTGGAACGCAGGTGAGCACGGCTGTTGATGGGAAGATGAGGGCTGGCTGGCGTAGGTGGAGCGCTAATGTTTTTATCATAGTTCTGTGAGGTCCGGTTGCTAAGTTGCTAAATTAGCCTTAGCGTCGTTAGCAACAGCATTGTTAAGCCTTACCAGGCTGAGAATTTTTAACCGTGTAGTTACATGTCCATGGTTTAATAGTATTGTTGATCTTCTGTCTATCCTTCCAGTCAGGGGTTTATTTATTTTGTTTCTATCTTCATTTGAGAACGATGCTATCATGTTAGCTCAGTAGCTAAGTGTGTCACCGATGTATTGTCGTGGAGATAAAAGTCACTTTAAATGTCCATTTTGCGTTCTCGACTCTCATTTTCAAGAGGATATAGTATCCGAGGTGGTTTAAAATACAAATCCGTGATCCACAATAGAAAAAGGAGAGAGTGTGGAATCCAATGAGCCAGCTTGTACCTAAGTTACGGTCAGAGCGAAAAAAGATACGTCCATCACTGCCTCTCCAGTCCTTCACTGTAACGTTCCTCATCTACGAATCTTTCATCCTCGCTCAAATTAATGGGGTAATCGTCGCTTTGTCGCTCCGAATCTCTCGCTCCATTGTAAACAAAGGGCAATTGTGAGGAATACTAGCTCCTGTGACGTCACGCTACTTCCGGTACAGGCAAGGCTTTTTTTATCCGCGAGCAAAAGTTGCGAACTTTATCGTCGATTTTCTCTACTAAATCCTTTCAGCAAAAATATGGCAATATCGCGAAATGATCAAGTATGACACATAGAATGGATCTGCTATTCCCATTTAAATGAATAAAAATTCATTTCAGTAGGCCTTTAATAACTTATAAATGCATGCTTACCCTAGCTAAAGCTTATTACTACTCAACTCCCATCCGCCTAAAAAAAAAAGATCCTAAATATTTGTTCAGTACAGTAGCATCGCTAACCCAACAAGGGACTCCTCCGAGTGGCTCCACCCACTTGGCAGATGACTTTATGAATTTCTTTAACAAGAAAATTGAACTCATTATAAAGGAGATAAAAGACAACACATCCCAGCTACAACCGGGTTCTATTAACACAGATACGAACGTATATACGACGGATATTGCCCTCCAAAATAGTCTCTCTCTTTTTGATGAAATAACATTAGAGGAACTCCTGCGGCGTGTAAATGGGATAAAACAAACAACATGTTTACTTAACTTGACCCATTTCCTGGGAAACTTTTTAAGGAACTGTTTGTACTATTAGCACCATCAGTGCTAAATATTATAAACTTATTATTAACTTTCCTCTGGCACCGTTCCCCTTTCATTAAAAAAAGTGGTTATTCATCCTCTGCTCCGTGGGGTGGGAGGGGGTACCCACATCTGCGGACCCCTCCAAGGTTTCTCACTGTAGCCCATTGGGTTGAGTTTTTCCTTGACCTGATGTGGGATCTGAGCCGAGGATGTCGTTGTGGCTTGTGCAGCCCTTTGAGACACTCGTGATTTGGGGCTATATAAATCAACTTTGATTGATTGATTGATTGAACAACATATGAACGCCGCTCCTCTTTTACTTCTCAGACCAGCTCCTCGATAGACATTTTACAATCAAGCAAAACACAACAAAAATGTAACAAACAGAAAAATATGAATGCAAAGGGTAATACACACCTACAATATTGTATATTATCACTTTTATGCAGAAATCTATTGTAAAAATATGCTTTCGCATCTGTTTCTGACACATGCGTATGGGGCTGGCTGCTCTGAAAACAAACCCCGCCCACTCTGCTTTGTTCCTCGTCTGAGCTGCTGTGACGTACACTACCGTTCAAAAGTTTGGGGTCACATTGAAATGTCCTTATTTTTGAAGGAAAAGCACTGTACTTTTCAATGAAGATAACTTTAAACTAGTCTTAACTTTAAAGAAATACACTCTATACATTGCTAATGTGGTAAATGACTATTCTAGCTGCAAATGTCTGGTTTTTGGTGCAATATCTACATAGGTGTATAGAGGCCCATTTCCAGAAACTATCACTCCAGTGTTCCAGTGGTACAATGTGTTTGCTCATTGGCTCAGAAGGCTAATTGATGATTAGAAAACCCTTGTGCAATCATGTTCACACATCTGAAAACAGTTTAGCTCGTTACAGAAGCTACAAAACTGACCTTCCTTTGAGCAGATTGAGTTTCTGGAGCATCACAATTGTGGGGTCAATTAAACGCTCAAAATGGCCAGAAAAAGAGAACTTTCATCTGAAACTCGACAGTCTATTCTTGTTCTTAGAAATGAAGGCTATTCCACAAAATTGTTTGGGTGACCCCAAACTTTTGAACGGTAGTGTAGATTACCATAATAACTCGTATAACACCCAAAAGCGCAGATTTCAACCATTGAAATACTTTCTGTAGTTCAAGACTTACGGTCATTTAAAAACAGCACTGCACGTCATAATGGCGGCTACAGTTTTGATGTTAAAGGTCTAAAAAAATTATGTAGAACGTCCGGCGGGCCGGATTGAAAATCTTAATGGGCCGCATGTGGCCCGCGGGCCGTATTTTGCCGAGGTAAGCAATACACTCATTAGCTTATGAAAGCTGTAATTCTGGAACTTACCAGCTCCCTTCGTAGCCATGCTAGTGCGCTCTCAATGTCCAGTTTGGGGCCTTCTCCAGCTGAGCATCCTTTCCTGGGGCAGTCGGCCCTGCTTGGGGGATCCCTGCATGCAGCCCCTGGCTCATGTTCATCAAAGGTGGTGACCTTGCAGGAGAAGTCCCGCAGTCGAGTTAGAACCACTTCCATCATGTTAGTTTTTACGACAGCAGCTTTTCCCTGCAGTTGTATTCAGCCCGCCGAGCCTCGTCTGATTCTGTTATGACTTGCTTGGCACTTCTGGGGCACTTTCTACCCTTCCTCCTCCCGCCTTCTCCCCTCTCTTTTCCTGCCGTCTGTCTTTCAAACGTCAACGCCACCCATCTTGGCACAGCTAGCCAAAGTCATTGGAGCATGAACGTGACAGCCCGGCTCTGACGTCAGTTGTATCACTCAAGTGGTTGTCAGGGCAACCTGTCTTTTCAATTAAAGATCACATGGTGTGTTAGAAAAGGATTTTTGGATGAATGAATGTAAACCCAAACGTGCACCCACGGAGCCATCCAGCAAGAGATTTGTCACTGTTTTTCTAAACTGAACACCATTTTGGGTCCCCTCTGTAGCCCCTAGCAACCTTGTCTATTCACACATGCAAACCTCTTCTCTATCTGAATGAAGGCTCACTTTTTTTTTTAATTAACGAAAATAGCCCATTAAAGGTTATTTTAGTCGCTTGTTTTTGTCCACATTTGGAACAAAAAGTACCAACGTCATTGCGTTGCATTGGATGACAACATGGGTCTCAAACCCAACTTTTGGACTAATGAAATAAATAGCCATTCGTTGATGGGACACAAAAGCCAAGATGTGAAGAAACACTGAAGAAAGTAGAACAAATTGCAAATCTCTAAATATTACATTGTCTTATAGGTAAATTAGTTTCTGGGTGATCTCAGGGTTCCATTTTGGGCCCTCTTAGTAGTTTCTAGCAACCTTGTCTATCTATATACAAACTTCTTCTCTATCTGAATGAAAACTCGCTTTTTTTAAATTAAAGGCCTACTGAAACCCACTACTACCGACCACGCAGTCTGATAGTTTATATATCAATGATGAAATCTTAACATTGCAACACATGCCAATACGGCCGGGTTAACTTATAAAGTGTAATTTTAAATTTCCCGCTAAACTTCCGGTTGAAAACGTCTATATATGATGACGTATGCGCGTAACGTCAATCGTTGAAACGGAAGTATTGGTACCCAATTGAATCCAACACAAAAAAGCTCTGTTTTCATCTCAAAATCCCACAGTATTCTGGACATCTGTGTTGGTGAATCTTTTGCAATTTGTTTAATGAACAATGAAGACGGCAAAGAAGAAAGTTGTAGGTGGGATCGGTGTATTAGCGGCTGGCTGTAGCAACACAACCAGGAGGACTTTGACTTGGATAGCAGACGCGCTAGCCGACGCTAGCCGCCGACCGCACGGATGATCGGGTGAAGTCCTTCGTCCTTCCGTCCATCGCTGGTACGCAGGTGAGCATGGGTGTTGATGAGCAGATGAGGGCTGGCTGGCGTAGGTGGAGCGCTAATGTTTTTATCATAGCTCTGTGAGGTCCCGTTGCTAAGTTAGCTTCAATGGCGTCGTTAGCAACAGCATTGTTAAGCTTCGCCAAGCTGGGAATTATTAACCGTGTAGTTACATGTCCATGGTTTAATAGTAGTAGGGCAGCACGGTGGCAGAGGGGTTAGTGCATCTGCCTCACAATACGAAGGTCCTGAGTAGTCGTGAGTTCAATCCCGGCCTCTGGATCTTTCTGTGTGGAGTTTGCATGTTCTCCCCATGACTGCGTGGGTTCCCTCCGGGTACTCCGGCTTCCTCCCACCTCCAAAGACATGCACCTGGGGATAGGTTGATTGGCAACACTAAATTGGCCCTAGTGTGTGAATGTGAGTGTGAATGTTGTCTGTCTATCTGTGTTGGCCCTGCGATGAGGTGGCGACTTGTCCAGGGTGTACCCCGCCTTCCGCCCGATTGCAGCTGCGACCCCGAAGGGAATAAGCGGTAGAAAATGGATGGATGGATGGATGGTTTAATAGTATTGTTGATCTTCTGTCCATCCTTCCAGTCAGGGATTTATTTATTTTGTTTCTATCTGCATTTGAGCCCGATGCTATCACGTTAGCTCAGTAGCTAAAGAGCTTCGCCGATGTATTGTCGTGGAGATAAAAGTCACTGTGAATGTCCATTTCGCGTTCTCGACTCTCATTTTCAAGAGGATATAGTATCCGAGGTGGTTTAAAATACAAATCCGTGATCCACAATAGAAAAAGGAGAAAGTGTGGAATCCAATGAACCCTTGTACCTAAGTTACGGTCAGAGCGAAAAAAGATACGTCCTGCACTGCACTGTAGTCCTTCACTCTCACTTTCCTCATCCACAAATCTTTCATCCTCGCTCAAATTAATGGGGTAATCGTCGCTTTCTCGGTCCGAAACTCTCTCGCTGCATTGTAAACAATGGGAAAATATGAGGAGTCCTTCCTCCGGTGACGTCACGCTACTTCCGGTATAGGCAAGGCTTTTTTTTATCAGCGACCAAAAGTTGCGACCTTTACCGTCGTTGTTCTCTACTAAATCCTTTCAGCAAAAATATGGCAATATCGCAAAATGATCAAGTATGACACATAGAATGGATCTGCTATCCCCATTTAAATAAAAAAAATTCATTTCAGTAGGCCTTTAACCAAAATAGCGTATTGAAAGTTATTTCAGTTTTGTTAGTTTTGTTTTTGTCCACATTTGGAACAAAAAGTATCTAGGTCATTGTGCTACATTAGATGACAACCTGGGTCTCAAACTTAACTTTTGGACTGATGAAATAAATAAAGAAATAAATAGCCATTCATTGATGCGACACAAAAGCCAAGATGTGAAGAAACACTCAAGAAAGTGGACCAGAATGAAAATCTCTAAATGATGCAACGTCTTAGAGTTAAATTGCTGTCTGGAGTTCCTCAGGGTTCCATTCTGAGCCCCCTCTGTAGTTCCTAGCCAATTTGTCTGTTGTGGGCCTGATTTTATGTGTTGTGTCTGATCCTTCCCTCCCTCTTCCTGCAGTGAGTGCCGATGGGCGGGGCGATCTCCGGGAGCACATGACTCCCTACACACCTGCAGCTCGTTTGGGCTAATCAGCCGGCTTCTTAAGCAACACTCTCTCTGTCTCCAGTGCTGGATTATTCTCTTTGGCTTCAGCATCTCACGAGTGCTCCCAGAGATCTCCTGCCTCTCGCCACATGTTTATGCTCCCGTGTTGGAATTGTGCTTTTGTGAGTTTGGTGCCTTGTTGCCTTTTTTGTTAAACTTTTGCGCTCGCCTTTTTCCCATATTAATGGTGATTTTCTGTTCAGCCATTTTCTGTTGTCACTTTTCCCCTGAGGAATTTGCAGTTGATACCTTTTTGCTACATTCTTTGATGAACTGTGTTTTTGTTGTTACTTTGTTAATAAACCCTTTTTTTGTATCATACTCTGCTACTAAGTCATGGCCTCCTTGTTTGACCCCTGACATAATAATCCAGCCAGCATGGACCCAGCAGAGTCTGACAATTTGAAACATGTGCTCTCGTCCCAAGCTACCATGGTGAATCAACACGAGTCATCCCTAAGGCAAGTGATGAATCACCTGCAGCAGCTCACCACCAGCGCGTCTCAACTGGGCGGTCAGATGGCAGCACTAAAGGACAAACTTGCTCCCTCACCTGATTCCGCTGCTTACCACCCCGCTGACACCCAGCCGACCGGCCCAGTACCTCAAGCTCGTGAGCCATATATCCCCATACCAGCCAGGTACTCCGGAGATTTAGGGACCTGCTCACAATTTTTACACTAGTGTAATTTAGTATTTAATCAACAACCCCACATTTATGCCACTCCCCAAGCTAAAGTAGCTTTTGTTATGAGCTTGTTCACCGGCCAGGCAGCAGCTTGGGCCCTAGCTATCTCCTCTCAACAGCATGAGCTAATAAATAATTACCATTTGTTCACAGAAAAGATGAGATGAGTTTTCGATCACCCCGTAAAGGGCAGGCAGGCCGTCAGCCAGTTACTGGATCTTCAACAGGGTTGCCTTTCAGTGGCAGAATGTGCTGTGAATTTCCGTGTGGGTGAGGGGATTCTGTCCTTCAGGCCATTTTTTTAAAGGGGTTGGCAGGGGGATTAAAGGATGAGCTGGCAGTCCAGGACGAGTGTAATTTTCTTAACTCCCTTATTGATCTATCCATCCGCCTTGATAATAGGATAAGGGAAAGGGCTAGGGAACGTGAGGGAATGAAGAAGAGGCGGTTTCCCTTCGGCGCCCAACCCAGCTCACCAGACTCCACTGCGGGGACGTTTGGAAGCCACCTACTACGCTCACAAGCCACGGCCGCCACCTGCTGACGAGCCCATGCAACTGGGACGGGCTCGCCTCACCCCGACAGAGAGACAACGCAGGATGCGAGACAAGCTGTGTCTCTACTGCGGCCAAGGGGGCCACTTCATCTCCCGCTGCCCAGAGGTGACAAAAAGACCAGGCTTACCAGTAGAAGGGGGAACTCTGGTGAACCGCATCTCTTCCTCCTCAGCTTCAAGAATCCAAGTACCAGGTACGAACACACGGTTCCGGTCCAGGTGCTGGTGGACTCCGGGGCCGACGATAGTTTTATAGACTGTAACTTTGTGAAGGCTCATGACATCCCCATATACGAACTGTCCTCCCCCAAGAAGGTGCACGCTGTAGACGGCCAGCTATTAGAGCTAGTTACACAAAACTGACCCACTGAAATCAGTATTCTCCAGCAACCATCATGTACACCTAGACTTTACGTTATCTCATCACCTCTTAACTCTGTCATTTTGGGAATTCCTTGGCTCATGCTCCACAATCCGCACATAGATTGGTCCACTGCCACCATCCGTAACTGGAGTCTCCACTGCCACGCCCACTGCCTCCACTCCGCCCTGCCCGCCAGACCGCCAGACCCACCCACAGCACTTGAGGTAATCGATTTGAATAATGTACCCCCTGACTACCATGACCTGCAAAAAGTGTTCAGCAAAACTTCCGCCTCCTCACCGCCCCCCATAGACCTTACGACTATGCCATAGATTTGCTTCCCAGTGCTCCTCTCCCCACCAAAAGACTTTTTATTTGTCCAAACCTGAGCGTGAAGCCATGGAAAAATACATTACAGAGTCTGTAGCAGCCGGCGTCATTCGCCCCTCCTCCCGTGGGGGCCGGTTTTTTCTTTGTAGGAAAGGACAAATCCCTGCGTCCATGCAAAGATTACACTGGTTTAAATGAAATCACAATCAAAAACAAGTACCCACTCCCCCTGATTGACTCTGCATTTATCCCCCTACACACTGCCTGTGTCTTCTCGAAACTAGACCTTAGAAATGCCTATCACCTCATCAGGATTAGAGAAGGGGACAAATGGAAGACAGCATTTAACTCCCACTTAGGGCACTTTGAGTATTTAGTCATTCCCTTCGGACTCACAAACGCGCCAGCAGTTTTCCAAAGCCTGGTGAACGATGTGCTACGGGATCTGCTCAACAAAACTGTTTTTGTGTACTTGGATGACATCCTGATTTTCTCAAGTTCTATTGAACAACACGTGTCCCACGTTCGAGATGTTTTGAAAAGGTTGCTAGAAAACAAGTTGTATGTCAAAGCAGAAAAGTGTGAATTTCATGTACCATTGGTAAAATTTCTGGGTTTTGTGGTCGAGAAGGGACTGCTGGGGGCTGATCCTCCAAGGTGGAGTCTGTGAAGGCCCTGTTCTTGTGCACCCAGATCCTGAGCTGCAGTTTGTGGTTGAGGTCGATGCCTAGGATTCCGGGGTAGGGCCGTCCTCTCCCAACGCCTACCCTCAGACAACAAGCTCCACACCTGCGCCTTCTTCTCACTCCCGCTGAATGTAACTACGACGTGGGGAACCGAGAACTCCTGGCGGTGGTGCTGGCATTGCAAGAATGGCGACACTGGCTGGAGGGGGCTGCTCAACCCTTCATTGTATGGACAGATAACAAAAACCTCGCCTATCTCCGCACTGCCCGCCGCCTGAACTCACGGCAGGCCCGCTGGGCCCTGTTCCTGGGCAGATTCCAGTTCACTATCACCTACCGCCCTGGGTCTCGGAACACCAAGCCGGACGCACTCTACCGTCAGTTCGCCCTGGAGGGGAGGGAGCCCTCTAAGGAGACCATCCTGGACCCCGAGTGTGTGCTGGGAGAGGTCCACTGGCGGGTGGAACAGGAGGTTCAAGAAGCCTTTCAGGGACAGACGGTTCCTGACAGATGTCCACCGGGTCAGCTGGTCGGCCCACAATCTACCAGGTCATCAGTACTCTCCTGGGGGCACACGTCAAAGAGCCTGCCATCCGGGGGTCCACCACACTCTAGCCCTCATCCAGCAGCGTTTCTGGTGGCCATCTATGGCTTCTGACGTCCGGACCTTCATCGCTGCGTGCACGGTGTGCGCGTGCAGCAAGCCCTCGCACCGACCCCCGGCGGGGCTCCTGCAGCCCTTGCCCATCCCTCCACGCCCCTGGTCACACATCGCAGTGGACTTCGTTACCGGACTGTCCCCCTCTGAGGGTAACGACACCATCCTTACGATTGTTGACATTTTGTCTCCCTACGGAAACTCCCCACCGCCTTGGAAACAGCTAACCTGTTAGTCACACATGTCTTCAGGCGGCATGGAATCCCCCAGGACATCGTGTCGGACCGCGGACCTCAGTTTTGACCTTGGAGGTGTGGAAGGCTTTCTGTCGGGCCCTGGGAACCACCTCCAGCCTATCCTCCGGCTATCACTCACAGTCCAATGGACAGACTGAACGAGCTAACCAGAGCCTGGAGTCCTCCCTGCGCTGCGTTGCCTCCCGTCCTCCTCGACCATACACCTATCCTGGGTGGAATACGCCCACAACTCCCAAATCAGCTCAGCCACCGGCTTGTCACCCTTCAAACATAACTACGACGTGGCCCTCAGTGAAAACGACTTTCACACCTGTGCTCTAGGATGTGATTTGATTCCAATTCTTGGGGTGATGATTCGATTCAGCACAATTCTTGATTCAAACCGATTCTCGCAATACATTATTTGGTAGAAAAATTATAAAACCTTTTCAAAACAGATTCCAGGTTACAAAAGCTTCTCTTGGCTGCTTAAGGATAAGGCCTAACAAACGTCTTTTTAAGAATTAATTGATTTTTAATCATTGAATTATGAGTTGATTTCGAATTGGGTTAAATTACAATCACTTTTCGGATGTAAATTAATTTTTTGGAGCGCATTTTCTATTACCCCAATTAGAACAATGAACCACATAAGTGAGCTAAATGCTGCTACGCTTCCCCTGACTCTGATTCATTTTCTTCGGCTATCATCTGTCATGTAAAAGAGCCGTTCTTTCGTCCGTTCGCATGCTGGGAGAATCTGGAGTGTAACTTTTTGTAAGAAGTTGCTAAAGTTAGTTCTCGTCCTACAAAGTAAATACAAGGCGAGTATTGCAGATATCAACATCTTTAAAGATCACTAAATGATTTTGAGATGTTTACATTAATTTGTTGATCATAATTAGAAATCAAAACTAGGGGTAGGAGTTCATCATCCAAAAAAATCCAGGTTCCAAACCAAAATGGCCAACCTCCGTTCTTTTTTATTTTTATTTTTTTAACATGGGTGCAATAGACTTTTTCATTTGTCCTGTCATGATAGATGTCCCTACCAAATTTCATGATAAGTGAAACTGTTGGCAGGAGTTTACATTTTATGTATTTATTTTGTGGCAGACCACAAAAATAAAGTTAAAAAAATAAAAATATATTTTTTTTTTATAATATTAAAAAATAAATAAATAAATATATATATATATGTATATATATATATATATGTATATATATATATATATATATATATATATATATATATATATATATACATATATATATATATATATACATATATATATATATGTATATGTATATATTATATATATATATATGTATATATTATATATATATATATATATATATATATATATATATATATATATATATATATATATATATATATATATATATATATATATATATATATATATATATATAATATATAATATATACATATATATATATATATATATATATATATATATATATATATATATATATATATATAACCAGCATGAAGAGTACGCCAAGAGATCGTTCACTATGGCAGAAACATGCTGAGGCTTTCGTCCAGCAGTGGACTGACAACGGCTAATGATGATATATATATATATATATATATATATATATATATATATGTATATATATATATATATATATATATATATATATATATATATATATATATCAGAGATAAATGTTGCTGACAAAGTTGTAAATTAAAAATTATTAATTGTAAATAAAAAAATAAGTATATATATATCCTTGATAGATCCCTTATTATGATACTGCCTTTGGTATTGATTGTATCAATATTTTGATCGATCTGCCCATACCCTGCTATCTATCAATCTTGCTAAAAGGCTAGGCCAGATAGCTAAAATGAAATCCAAAACGAGCCTCTAAAGCAGGGGTCACCAACGCGGTGCCCGTGGGCACCAGGTCGCCCGTAAGGACCAGATGAGTCGCCCGCGGGCCTGTTCTAAAAAAAAAAAAAATTAAATTTTTTTTTTTTTTTTTTTTAAATTAAATCTACATAGAAAAAACACAAGATACACTTTCAATCAGTGCATCAACCCAAACAACCTCCCCCATGCACACTCATCCACACCCACTCACACAAAAGGGGTTATTTCTTTCTGCTACCAATATTCTGGTTCCCACAACATAGACAACACATCTGCAAGGGACACAGTCCCTGAAGCACACGTGATTGTATAGGCTGCTGGTCCACTAACATTTTCATTAATTACTATTTTTTATGTAATTATTTTTATATTGTTTTACTTTCTTTTTTATCCAAGAAATGTTTTTTATTTATTTATTTTATTTTATTTTATTTCTAAAAAAAGGGCCTTATCTTCAACAGACCAGGTTGTCAATGAAATTAGATTTGTTTAAAAGTATAATGTCCAAGTCGGACTCAGCAACACACACCTTCATTCATGTACACAGAAAAAAATTAGGGAACACAACAGATTGCATATAATTTATAAACAAAATTACATTTTCAAAATAAGCATTTATGTACAGTCCAGATTACGTCCAGGTCACTCAAATTAGGGAACACAACAACAGATATCATATAATCTATAAACATAATTATACTTTCAAAATAAGCCTTTGAGGACTTCTTATCTTTTTTTTTTAATGTTTTTTGGCATCATTATCGTTTTCAACCATGTAACTTTCTAAAGTTAGAAAATATTGAATAAATGTTTTAAAGAAAGTAATACTAAGTGAATATCTGTTTTTGGCCTTAAAAATAAACATTTTACAGAGTACTATAATTAAATTTACTAAATCATGATTGTCAATGAACTCTCCTAAAATAACAGAAACCACATTAAGCTTCATAAACACACCAATCCTTAAACACATTTTTTCAACTTCCACCCAAAACAAAGACACAATATGACAATACCAAAACAAATGCAGGGTGGATTCAGGCTCCTGACAACAAAATCGGCAATCACCTGACTCTGTCATATTCCATAATTTTAACATTTTCCCTGTGGGTAAGAAGTTATAAATAATTTTAATGTGAAAATAACGATTTTGCACATCGATAGTGGTTTTATAGATTAGTTTGAATATGGCATCCCATGGCAACGGGCAGTCAAAAAAGTCCTCCCATTTTCCATTTGTGTTGTATGAGGCAGCCTTCAAAGATTTCTTTATTAAATAAAAATTATATATTTTTCCATTTATTTTAGTTCCTTTTTGCCAACTAGAATTTCTTATTAGAGGTTTACAAACTAATAATTTAGTAGTTCCATAATTAATTATTTGTTTCCATCTTTTCCCAATTACTCCAGTTAGTTGATAAAATGAAAAGCTTGAGCAAGCATCACCATACATAGCTCTAAATTCATCATACTTCAAAATTTTACCATTCTCATTGATAATATCATTGACAAAAATGATTCCTCTTTCAAACATATTTTTCCAAAAGAAAGGCTTTCCATCTATTACAATATTAGAGTTCATCCATATTAACTGCTGCAAAATATCGTCTCTTTTTTCTGGCACATAAAATTGAAAACACCACTATGAGTGGATTGTTTCCTTTATGAACCCCGCCATGTTTCCCAGCAGACTCTCTGGGAGGGGATCACTTGTAAAAAAGGATACAATTTCTTTTGATACAGTACATGTTTTTTGTCCAACAGGACATTTGTGTACCACTCAATGTTTAAATACATCTTTGGAACAATTGATGCTTTTAAAGACAGACACATAGCTTCAAGGTTGAGAAGTTTCAGGCCCCCATATTCATACTCTTTGTACAAAACCTTTCAAACACAGAACACGCCTCACTGATGCACATCTGCAAGACTCACTCAGAGTTGCAGTGTCAAGTTACACACCAGAGTACAACACACTAGTTAACAGCATGCAATGCCAGGCTTCCCACTAACTGACAAAGAAACAGATAACAGATTTGGTGTCCAGTTCAAAGTGTGACATGATTTAAAAATTGGAGAGTTTACTTTTGTATTTTACATGAGTTATTATTTGTACAAACATGGTGCAAAGTAATTCATGATTTGTTAAAAAATGTTAGTGGCTAGCTAGTTAAAATGGGATATTGTGATTTCACAAGACTGTCTTAGAAGTGATCATTTGAAAATGTTCAATTTGAAAAATGTGCACTTAGAGAAAATATAAAAATAAAGTGTTGCATATTGATATTTATCTGTTTCTATATATATTTATTGTGAGAAATCATTAAGATGATCAGTGTTTCCACAAAGATAAATATCATTAATTATTAATAATAACAGAGTTAAAGGTAAATTTAGCAAATTGGCTACTTCTGGCAATTTATTTAAGTGTGTATCAAACTTGTAGCCCTTCGCATTAATCAGTACCCAAGAAGTAGCCCTTGGTTTCAAAAAGGTTGGTGACCCCTGCTCTAAAGACACGTGACAGACAGTGAAGAAAAATAGGAAGTGTTTGGAAGGCGGCACTGACACCCTGTGGTGTACTGGAAGTATTGCAGGTACACATTTATTTATTTATTTTTTTAAATTTTTTTTATATAAGCCTTTATTTATAAATTTCAACATTTAAACAGTTGAAAATAATAATCAAAGTAAGTACAAAAAAAATTACAAAACAGTACAAAGCAGCGCCAGGGGGATGTAAATTCAAAGTAACTAAAAAAAGAATGCAATATATATATATATATATATATATATATATATATATATATATATATATATATATATATATATATATATATATATATATATAAAATAAACAAAGTGCAAAGCCGTAGGCTCACTCAATCTCAGTAAATAACTTAAATTTGGAGCATAGCATCATCGTTTTCACAGCTTTTTGGTTGTTAGAGGTAGAGAGTGTTTTAATGTAGAGTTCTAAATCTTTTTAAAGGCACAAAAAACAGGTCGGATATTGAGAAACTTACATTTATGAATATAAAACTTAGCCAATAGTATAATGAGGTTGCAAAGGTCAAATTCATTTTCAAATAGTTTTTCATACAGTGTAAATCCAAATAGCACCTCTTTTAAAACAAAGCACAAATTTGTCATGAATATTGTCCAGGATGAAGCGACAGATGCCCTGCCATAGTGATCGAGTGCTTTCACAAGTCCAAAACAGGTGGTGAACAGTCTCTGGATGCATATTACATAAGGTGCAGGTAACATCAATGTCCTTCTTGTATCTAACCATCACAGTCTTTACAGGGTAATAACCATGAATGATTTTAAAAGATATCTCTTTGACTTTGCTGGTAAGTAAATACCTGTTAGGAAGGGACCACGTTTTGACCCAGCAGATGTCATTCACAACATTATTCCAGAGCGCAATTACACAGGAGACAGACACACAATCATTTTGGAATAAGCTGCAGATTTTTCTGATCAAAGCTAAGTTTCCCCTCAGGAGTGTCAAGTGGATCATTCACAATTGTTACAGCAGAAAGAGGAGATGAGTAAGCCCTGTACAACACAACAACACCTGTTGGAATGGCATCAAATACAATGGCAAATTGTTTGGGAGTCACAGGGACCTTAAAATGGTTGAGAAATTCTTGGTAGTTAAAAAGTTGACCTTCCTTATTGAAAAGCTGACCCACTAAAATAATACCACTCTCGAACCAATTGTTGAGGAAAAGCGATTTCCTTTTGTAACATATGTCTTTATTGTTCCGAATGAAATATTTCGTAGGTGAAAAATTGTGCTTGTATATAAGCGACCATAGGCCAGAAGGGCTTGTTTGTGGAAGTTTGAAAGAGCAACAGGAATCCTATCAATGTTGTAGTCACCTTTGCTCCTGATGGCTGCTGGTTAGCGCCTTGCATGGCAGCTCCCGCCATCAGTGAGTGAATGTGTGTGTGAATGGGTGAATGTGGAAATACTGTCAAAGCGCTTTAAGTACCTTGAAGGTAGAAAAGCGCTATACAAGTATAACCCATTTATCATTTATTTATTTAGTTACACAATAGAGGTACATATTTAATATCCTCCATTATCATCACAAAACACGTCAGTCTTAAAGGCCTACTGAAAAAATCCATTTACCGTATTTTTCGGACTATAAGTCGCAGTTTTTTTCATAGTTTGGCCGGGGGTGCGATTTATACTCAGGAGCGGCTTATGTGTGAAATTATTAACACATTACCGTAAAATATCAAATAATATTATTTAGCTCTTTCGCGTAAGAGACTAGACGTATAAGATTTCATGGGATTTAGCGATTAGGAGTGACAGATTGTTTGGTAAACATATAGCATGTTCTATATGTTATAGTTATTTGAATGACTCTTACCATAATATGTTACGTTAACATACCAGGCACGTTCTCAGTGGGTTATTTATGCCTCATATAACGTACACTTATTCAGCCTGTTGTTCAATCAATCAATCAATCAATGTTTATTTATATAGCCCTAAATCACTAGTGTCTCAAAGGGCTGTACAAGCCACAACGACATCCTCGGTGTGGAGTGGGTCTGATATAATATTGTGAAAGTCCAACACATCAGCGAAAGTCCACTATTCTTTATTTATTTTAAATTGCCTTTCAAATGTCTATTCTTGGTGTTGGGTTTTATCAAATGAATTTCCCCCAAAAATGCGACTTATACTCCAGTGCGACTTATATATGTGTTTTTTTCCTTCTTTTTTATGCATTTTCGGCAGGTGCGACTTATACTCCGGAGCGACTTATACTCCGAAAAATACGGTATGTGGGTTTGGATCAGGGGGTGTCAGTGTGACTTTGTGAAGCCCTTTGAGACACCTTTGAATAATATAATATATAAATAAAATGTGATTAATAGATTGATTATTATTGCTCAGTCATACATTGAACTGTATGTCTTTGTCGTTTTTGTCGCCATCTTGTGGTACATATGGGTAATACAGCTTCAACTTTTTGCTGGATTGCCTTCAAGCTAAAGAAAATGTATTTTGATCAAATTTGCATTACGCACGTGTTTACGGGTTTTACTTACTTTTAGTTCAATTTGAAAATAAACAAAAATAAATAATATATTTCTGTGCATCAATAACCAAAACCTTCAAACACTAGAATACATGATGTTTTAACCACATTGGCAAATTATGAGTACTTAACTGTGATAATACTTGGCTGTGAATACAAATGGTGCACGGCTCTTTTTATGGTTGTCGAACTACGTGGTCGATATGGTAAATGTCGGTATCGATCCAATACCACAAGGCCACTATTGCCAATACCAATACTTTTTTACTTGAAAATATTCATTTTTCTTTTTAATTTGTTGGTCCTCATTTTACAGCTCAAGTATTTTTAGCCAGTTACAATAACAAAACAATAATATTCCCTTTTTACATTCAATACGTTCAGCAAAATTAGGTCCATCCATCCATTTTCTACCGCTTGTCCCTTTCGGGTCGCGGGGGGTGCTGGAGCCTATCTCAGCTGCATTCGGGCGGAAGGCGGGGTACACCCTGGACAAGTCGCCACCTCATCGCATGGCCAACACAGATAGACAGACAACATAAATAAATAACCAAGCATGCATCACTATAGCTCTTGTCTCAAAGTAGGTGTACTCTCACGACCTGTCACATCACACCCTGACTCATTTGGAGTTTTCTGCTGTTTTCCTGTGAGTAGTGTTTTAGTCCTTGTCTTGCGCTCCTATTTTGGTGGCTTTTTCCCTTTTTTTGGTATTTTCCTGTAGCAGTTTCATGTCTTCCTTTGAGCGATATTTCTCGTATCTACGTTGTTATAGCAATCAAGAATATTTCAGTTGTTTTTATCCTTCTTTGTGGGGACATTGTTGATTGTCATGTCATGTCATGTTCGGATGTACATTGTGGACGCCATCTTTGCTCCACAATAAGTCTTTGCTGTCGTCCAGCATTCTGTTTTTGTTTACTTTGTAGCCAGTTCAGTTTTAGTTTCGTTCTGCATAGCCTTCCCTAAGCTTCAATGCCTTTTCTTAGGGGCACTCACCTTTTGTTTATTTTTGGTTTAAGTATTAGACACCTTTTTACCTGCACACTGCCTCCCGCTGTTTCCGACATCTACAAAGCAATTAGCTACCGGCTGCCCCCTACTGATATGGAAGAGTATTACACGGTTACTCTGCAGAGCTCTAGACAGCACAGACACTCAACAACGGCACATTTTTTGCGGATTACAATTACAGGGGCCGGCACGCGGTTTGTATGGAGGAAAAGCAGACGTGACGACAGGTTGTAGAGGACGCTAAAGGCAGTGCCTTTAAGGCACGCCCCCAATATTGATGTCCGGGTGGAAATCGGGAGAAATTCGGAAGAATGGTTGCCCCGGGAAACTTTCGAGAGGGGCACTGAAAATCGGGAGGGTTGGCAAGTATGAGTATTAGCGGTGAATGCGGCCAAATTTGGCCCGCGGGCCAGAGTTTGACACCCATGCTCTAGGCAGATTTGGTGCAGCATGGCAACATAAGCTAGCTGAATTCTGATTGGATAAAAACTCTATAACCTAAAAACAACAGCGCTGGAAGGAGCATAACATGACATGAAGAGAATATGAATACTTTTATATATTTAGTAGGGACGTCCGATATTCCGATATTGTCCAACTCTTTAATTACAGATACCGATATCAACCGATACTGATATATACAGTTGTAGAATTAACACATTATTATGCCTAATTTGGACAACCAGGTATGGTGAAGATAAGGTCCTTTTTTCAAATATTAATAAAATAAAATAAGATAAATAAATTAAAAACATTTTCTTGAATAAAAAAGAAAGTAAAACAATATAAAAACAGTTACATAGAAACTAGTAATTAATGAAAATTAGTACAATTAACTGTTAAAGGTTAGTAATATTAGTGGACCAGCAGCACGCACAATCATGTGTGCTTACGGACTGTATCCCTTGCAGACTGTATTGATATATATTGATGTATAATGTAGGAACCAGAATATTAATAACAGACAGAAACAACCCTTTTGTGTGAATGAGTGTAAATGGGGGAGGGAGGTTTTTTGGGTTGGTGCACTAATTGTAAGTGTATCTTGTGTTTTTTATGTTGATTTAATAAAAAAAAAAACGAAAAAAAACGATACTGATAATAAAAAACCGATACCGATCATTTCCGATATTACATTTTAAAGCATTTATCGGACATCTCTAATATTTAGGGAAAGTAAATTAAATATTACTTTTATCTTTAATTATGATCATGATACCTGATTATGTTAAGGCACACGACTGGAGAGAACTGAAAAATATTGACCTCATCGCTATCTTTGTTCATGGTATCGATACATCGATATTGGTATTGACCCGCCCCCTTATTTCTCGTGCACTGACCACCCTCTCAATTAACCGCTAAAGTAACTTCTACTGTATGTGGACGCCGCAATCAAGACCACACATGGGTTGTATACCAATATTTAATATGTGTTATCCTATTTATACTTTTGTTTGGTAGAAAGAAAAAAAAAGGTCGCTGCAAGCGCCACCGTTTTGCACACGGTGCAGCAGTCACAAGATGAATCTTTCATTTAGCTTTTTGCACACCGGCTGCCCGCATTCAAACTGTGCAGACAGCAGCTCCAGTAACTTGCATTGTCTTTTAAAGTCAAGACGCTTCTTTTTATTGTCCTTTTTCTTTTCTTTTCTCTCCCAATTGAGGGATTAATCTCCGCTGTCATCATGCTCAAAGCCAACAAGGACCCTGAGAGGACTCACCTGGTGACTGATGTAAAAAGCACCTACTCGAACCCGGGACGGTAAGACTTTTCATTTATTATAGTTTATTTTTAAAAAAAAGAAGTTAATATTCGACCCAAACTTTAAGCAGCTTAACCATGACTGTAGTAAGTAGTTAATTGAATGGCACTCTTTATACCTTTGTGACGTATTTAGTCGTCTTGTTATCTGTAGTAGTTTAATTTGGGTATAGTCTTGTTTTTCCTCTTCTTATGTTCCTTTTTTTTCCACACGGGACTAAAGCATGCGGGGATTAGCAGTGTGCAAACATCAGTCCACTCACCATAGTCACTAGTGACATCCCACGGCTCTTTTGCACGCCGCCACTAACTCAAAAAGCTACACGGTTAGCATGTTCTACACATCCGCAGATTCGTCACTGTTCGATTGATGTCGTATAAAAACAAAATATACGTCACATTAGTGACACTCACACGGCGTGGTCTGTTGTGTAAAAAAATAAATAATATATATATATATATTTTAACTCAAGTAAAAATGTTTACACTTCTTTCTTAGATTTGTAGAAAGTGGTAGCAATAAATAACTTTCCAGCTCACCTTGCCTTGACCCTAAATGAGGACAGGCTGTATCCATGTAGCCAGACGGTAAATGACAAAATGATCGTACCGGAAGCTTAAATAATCGTATTTTAGTCCGCTCCAGTAAAATATCACCACAAACCGTGATATTCTAGAGCAGGGGTCCCCAAACTACGGCCCGCGGGCCAAATCCGGCCCCCCAGCATCCAAAATCCGGCCCACAGGAAGTCTCAAGTAATTTTTAAAATTAATTTAAATTTATTTTTTTTTACATGTGTGTATATGTGTATGTGTATGCATGTGTATGTGTGTGTATGTGTACATGTGTATGTTTATGTGTATGTATATATATATGTATGTATATTTCTGGGGGTACGTTCTGGGCCTGCCTGTCGGGTGGGGGTCGGCGCCTCAGGCTACTGCATCCGGACTGCGTGTCTGGAGCTCCTGGGTCCCAGCGTCCATCCCTTCCGGGTGCCCGTCTTGATTGGGGCCTGCTGGGTCTGGTCCCTGCGTCTACTGTGGTAGCTTGGTGCTGCAGGGTATTCCGAGGTGCTGCGAGTCGGCCAGTTGTTGGGGTAGCGACCTTGTGTGTCAGCATGTCTGTGATCTTCTTTTAATTCTTTTTAAAAAAAATTTTTATAAATAGATTTAATTATTTATTTATTCTTATTTTTTAAATATATTTTATTAATATTATTATTATTATTATTATGTATTTATTTATTTATTTCCCCTACCTCAGGGGGGGACTCGGCGGGGCGGTTGCTGGTTGTTCCATCTCCATCGTTGGGGTCCCTGCGGGTGGGGTGGGTGGTTCCCGTGGCCCCGTGCTGGGTGGTCCTGTGGCGGCCGGCTTGGGTGGGGTGGCTGTGGGCTGGCCTCGCTGCGCTCTCCGGGGGCTCGTGGGGGCCCGGTTGCCGGTGGGGCGGGGGCGGTCTTACCGTCCGGTTGCGGGGGGTCTACGGGCCTCTCGGGCGGGGCGTCCCGCCTTTCTGTCCGTGTGGGGTGTGGTCTCTCGCTGGCTTGGGGTCTGGTTTCCCCCTGCTTTTCTCGTGCCTTGTCCTCTGCCGGGTGCGTCTGTCTGCGGCCTGCTGCTGGCCCTTGTGGGCGGCGCGGTGGGCCAGGCTCTGGGGTTCCTGTCGCTGTCCGGCTTGGCTGCGTGGGGGCGGTGGCCCCTGGTTCCCTGGGCACCACACCTACTGTTTGTGGGATGGGCTCTTGGGGAGGCTGGGGCTCCCGCACACACTGGGAGTCAAATGTATTGTACATGCAAATTCACATATACTCACACACATACATACAGACATACATAAGTACCTACGCTCCCACATACATATACAAATACAGTACATATTTACACACTCAAAGTTCGTACATCCACACGCACATTCATTATACAAACATACTGTATACACATACTGTACATATACATTCACTGTAAAAACATACATATGCACATACTGTACATATACACTCACTGTGCAGACACACACATACACATTCTACACATTTCCATTCACTGTACAAACACACACATACATATACTGTACATATACATTCACTGTACAAACACACATAAACACATACTGTACATATACATTCACTGTTCAAACACACATACTGTATACACACACTGTACATATACATTCGCTGTACACACATATACACATACTGTACATATACATTCACTGTACAAGCACACATATACACATACTGTACATATACAGGTACATATGTACACATACACTCATGCACATAATCACGTTTCATCAAACATATATTAACGTTGTTGCCCTAGGGTAAACTGGGTATAACACATGGCACACTGACAAAGCTTAACCTATTGTTACTATAACAATCTACAAGGTTAATGTAGGTTGCTTCTCTTTCTTCCCCTCCATTTTTCTGCATTCTTTCGTGTCTCAAGTTATCATTACGTATATGTATTGTTGCATTTGAACAATTGTATTGTTGATAATAAAGGTAAAGTATTGGTATTGTTTATTATCAATAGCACTATTTCTATTGGTATTCATATTGCTCCATTTTTAGTGTAATAATGCTCATTGTCATTTCTGTATTATTTTTTTATTTTCGCTAACTGCTTATTTGCTATTACTTTTATCATCATATTTGTACATTTCGTATTTGCTGATGTTGCTCTGTTGTTGTTGTTGTGTTTGCTGTTGTTGTTTTTGTCTCTCTGTCTAATGCCCCTCTTGTCCCCACAATTCCCCCCTCTGTCTTCCTTTTTCTCTCTTTCTATCCCCTCCTGCTCCGGCCCGGCTGCACCAAATAATTATATAAATACATTTAATAAAGTCAAAATACAAGTAAGGCAACAAGAGAAGTATCCTACACTTCTCTTTTGTAAAGTAAATCTGAACTGCCGATATGGGCATCTACATCTGCTATATGATTTGCCCGAGAAGCTGGGCAGGACATTATAAAAAAAATAAATTTTTGTTTTAAAATCTTTCCTTTCTAATCCATTTTCTACCGCTTGAAGTTAAAGTACTAATGATTGTCACACACACACTAGGTGTGGTGAAATTTGTCCTCTGCATTTGACCCATCCCCTTGTTCACCCCCTGGGAGGTGAGGGGAGCAGTGGGCAGCAGCAGTGCCGCGCCCGGGAATCATTTTTGGTGATACTGTTACTCTTGGTGTCTCCTAGCCGCTCAGGCAAATCATATTGTCTAAAAATGAATTTTCCCATCGATAACGTGACAATGTTAAATGTTGATGATCATCAATGATTGATGTTAAATGACAAAACAGATTATAAAGACAATGTATATATATATATATTTATATATATATATATATATATATATACACACAGCCTGGCCCCCGGCCAAGTCAAAAAGTTTGGGGACCCCTCTTCTAGAGCTTACTAAAACGCTTTTTTACCTTTTTTTTTAAAAATACACCAACAACATTGATGGAAAGAAGTTGCTTTTGGCTTAACAGCGCCCCCACCTGGCTGTTAAGAGGCACGTGAGACAATGCAAAGCAACTTTCAAGTTCACCTTTTGATCCTAATGACGGATCATGTGTATATAAAATCATGAATAATTCCTTATTTTATACATTCATTATGTTGTAATGTTTAGTAGTCACCCGAATGAGGTGTTAGTCGTGTTGTGCCAAGTATTGCTCTGGTCTTGACTTCGCAGACTTTGTTGGAGTATTGTAGTGTCAGGTTTCGTTGAATTTGTGTGCACAATTAAGTATCGTTTAAAAAGGCCAACAATGCATCCTTTTTATTGCTGTTAGACTGTAAGGATGTGGGGTTGTCTTTGTAAACATGCATTTATCAGAACAGCAAATGGTGGCCAACATGCCCTGCTGGATTACCTGGATTTGATCAGTCAGAACATTGGTGTAATTATTTAAATATACATTTTGTTCTCTGCGGATTCTGGCAAAGTAGATAAGGGCTTTCTTAGTTTTTTTTGTGTGCAACGATGTCACCACAGAAGGGAGCGGTGATGATAACCATAGAACTGTATAATTTAAGATTGACACTTTATACAATACACTGAATTGAATAAAGAAAATACCTCACAAAGTAGTTTTTTGTAAAAGTTTACATTTTAATTTACTTTTGTAACTAGAACACTGCAAAGGCTTTTGCAAATCTAGCATCAAGATATTTAACTACCATATTTTTCGGACTATAAGGCGCACCTGAAATCCTTTAATTTTCTCAAAACTCGACAGTGCGCCTTATACCCCGGTGCGCCTAATGTACGGAATAGTTCTGGTTGTGCTTACCGACCTCGAAGCAATTTTATGTGGTACATGGTGTAATGATAAGTGTGACCAGTAGATGGCAGTCACACATAAGAGATATGTGTGACTGCCATTTTAAAACTTTAAATGTTCATTGAAAATATAGAATATTACACATGGCACTCAAAAATCTGTCAAAATGTTTTAGCATGACTTTAAAGCCGCAGCGCTTGATGGATTGTCGGCCTATTACAGCTACCAGAGTCAGAGATACAAGTATTATTATGGTGTGTGTATAAGGACCGCAAAATGGCACCCATGAGCAAACATATTACCTGGCGTTTTGTTTCACAATATTATGCAAAACCAACTTTTCTTACCTTGTGGTACCTGCTGATGTGTATTTGAGATCTGCATAAGTCCTGAAAATTTGCGCACGTCCGCCACTGGAGTCCTTGCCGATACCGTAGTCGATAAGCTTCTTCTTTTTCTCTATCTTCTTGTTATGGGACATTCATCCTCTGCTTTTGCCATTTCTAATATAAAGTAACGTAAAGTTCTAACTTATATCTCGCTATGGAAGCGCTAAAAACTACCAGTGCATCGAGTTTACATAACTCACCCACGGAACTTTAGTTATTAGAGAGTTCCGGTCGGACGTTTTTTCACGGGACATATTTCCGGCGTTGTTGTTGCACTAGTGAGCCACGGATGAGAAGATGCTGCTCCGTTGTTGATTTAAGTAAAGTCTGAATGTCATTAAAACAGTTAGCTCCATCTTTTGACTCTTCTTGCACTCCCGTCCTTGCACGCTACACCGCTACAACAAAGATGACGGGGAGAAGACTGTCGAAGGTGAGCCACGTAAATAAGACCGCCCACAAAACGGCGCATCCTCAAGCGACTGTCAGAAAGGGACTTGAAGATGGTCTGTAAAACATAATCTATGCAACATTTTGACCAAAGAACCACCATTACATGTTATGTAGACCCCAAGGAAGTGTTTTCAATTTAGAAAAAAAAAATCATATTATGACCCCTTTTAATGTGCCCTGTAATCCGGTGCGCCTTTTGTATGAAAAAATAGACCTGACTAGACCCGCTCATCGGCAGTGCGTCTTATAATCCGGTGCGCCCTATGGTCCGGAAAATACGGTACCTAGTTAATTTTCTTGCATCTTCTTCTTTTTGGATCTATTTTATATATCACCATGCAGCAGTCTTAGCCTCGAGGCAGTGAAGCAAAATCTCACAGGTAGCGTCAAACATTGCCATGACAACAGCCACGCCCAGGAAGACCGCGAGAGGGAGAAGAAAGTGGCCAGGAAGAGGTTGTACGTGGTCTCGGTCGTCTGCCTGATTTTCATGATTGGCGAAATCCTCGGTGAGTCATGGATTTTTAAAATGTTGTTCTGTTAAATACCGTCTGCCTAAACATACTTTTTTCGGCCTTCCCAACCTTCCCAGGTGGCTATTTTGCAGGAAGCCTTGCTGTGATGACCGACGCGGCCCACCTGCTTGTAGACTTCACCAGCTTCCTCATCAGCCTGCTGTCCCTCTGGCTCTCCTCCAGACCGGCAACACACAAACTCAGCTATGGCTGGCATCGTGCAGGTACCACATGACCGTCGTCATGTCCTGCAGAAGTCTGACTAATGTCTGTTGGTACTAAACATAGACTGAGGGGATTTTTAATAATCATGATTTATTTTTGAGGTACTAGTTTAAAATGTTGTTTTTGTGTTTTTTTTCCTTTGCAAATTGTATTTAATTTATTATATATATATATATATATATATATATATATATATTTATTTATTTAAAATAAATGTATATATATATTTCTTTTAAAAAGAAATATATTAAAAATACAATAAACATATATATACAGTATGTATGTATGTATATATATATATATATATATATATATATATATATATATATATATATATATTTTTTAAATATATATTAAAAATAGAAGATATATATATATATATATATATATATATATATATATATATATATATATATATATATATATATATATATATATATATATATATATATATATATATATATATATATATATATATATATATATATATATATATATATATATATATATATATATATATATATATATATATATATATATATATACACACACACACTACCGTTCAAAAGTTTGGGGTCACCCAAACAATTTTGTGGAACAGCCTTCATTTCTAAGAACAAGAATAGACTGTCGAGTTTCAGATGAAAGTTCTCTTTTTCTGGCCATTTTGAGCTTTTAATTGACCCCACAAATGTGATGCTCCAGAAACTCAATCTGCTCAAAGGAAGGTCAGTTTTGTAGCTTCTGTAACGAGCTAAACTGTTTTCAGATGTGTGAACATGATTGCACCAGGGTTTTCTAATCATCAATTAGCCTTCTGAGCCAATGAGCAAACACATTGTACCATTAGAACACTGGAGTGATAGTTGCTGGAAATGGGCCTCTATACACCTATGTAGATATTGCACCAAAAACCAGACATTTGCAGCTAGAATAGTCATTTACCACATTAGCAATGTATAGAGTGTATTTCTTTAAAGTTAAGACTAGTTTAAAGTTATCTTCATTGAAAAGTACAGTGCTTTTCCTTCAAAAATAAGGACATTTCAATGTGACCCCAAACTTTTGAACGGTAGTGTATATCTTTTTTGTATATTTCTTTTTTCTTGCAACAAGTTTTCTGTAATGTGTAACGTAAAGTTGTAGAATTAAAACAAGAATGTTATAATTAACATTTTGTTGTTTAGAGACATTTTCATTTATTCACATATATATATATATATATATATATATATATATATATATATATATATATATATATATATATATATATATATATATATATATATATATATATATAAAATCTTTTTTATATATATATATATATATATATATATATATATTAAAATAAAATAAAAAAAATAAAAATATATATATATTTCTTTTTTAAAATATATATTAAAAAAAAAAAATAAAAAAAAATATATATATATCTCTTTTATTTTTAAAAGTATGTTTAGGCAGGCGGTAAAAATATATATTAAAAATAATATATATATATATATATATATATATATATATATATATATATATATATATATATATATATATATATATATATATATATCTTTTATTTTTAATATATATTTAAAAAAAGAAATATATATATAAATATATTTTATTTTAATATATATTTAAAAAAAATATATATATAAAAACGATTATATATATAAAAAAAAGATTATATATATATATGAATATATGAAAATGTCTGTAAACAACAAAATGTTAATTATAACATTTTGGTTTTAATTCTACAACTTTACGTTACACTTTACAGAAAACTTGTTGCAAGAAAAAAGAAATATACAAAAAAGTCGTAAAAATTAATCATGAGAACAAAGTTATTACTAACTATTATTACCAAATTAAAAGCAGGATATCATAGAAAACTTGTATTATCACAAGGGAAAAAAGAAAATAAGGCATTAAATTATGACATAAATTTCTGACAGTTCTTTTTGTGTCCCAATAACAAAGTTATATTACAAGAAAGCTCAACTATTACAAGGGGAAGTTGTAATCCTACAAAATTAAGACCAGAATATTACAACAAAAATGTAATGCAAGAAAAAAAAATTAGGTCTTAAAATTCTAAGCAAAAAAATTAGTTAGAATTTTTTTTTATATATTTTCCAATGGCAGTGTCAAAATATAATTGGGAAATCCCTAAAACTGTATACAATCTTGTTACATTCCAAAAGTCGTTTACATAATTTGCCGATTCTACGACTTTTCGGTGACTCTTCAACAAAGACAAGAAGCCAAAAAGTGTGATGATAACCATAGAAGCAGAAGTCAAACTCACTGTTGTGTGTTACTTTGTGTCAATCGTCCCAACTCCTGTCTCCTCACCGTGGCAGAGATTCTGGGTGCCCTCCTGTCAGTTGTAACCATCTGGTTGGTGACGGGAGTGTTGGTCTACCTGGCAGTGGAGCGCCTGATCAGTGACGATTACACCATTGAGGGCACGGTCATGCTCATTACCTCCGGCTGTGCTGTTTTGGCCAACATTATGTATGCAGACCACACACTTGAATCATCTTGAAATGTATCCACGGTGACTGCATTTCACACCTGTCCTCCCAGCATGGCCTTCACCCTTCATCAGTCGGGACACGGCCACAGTCACGGAGGACTCTCGTCTCATGGCCACAGTCACAAGGACTTGGAGGAAAGCGAGGCCCATCAAGGTGGGTGGAGGAAGTTCATTTCCAATGTTGGTGGAAAAATCTGATGCAAACAAACACTGCACCTCAGGGTACATCCAACATGACATCTAGTTATACTCTTTAAAATGTTCTCGTAATCAGACCATATATTCGGTATAGATTCCATCTAATATACAGAATATATGCTCAGATTACAAGACAATTTGAAAGAGTATATGAATAAGAAGACATATTGAACCTTTTTGAGCAACATGTAGTTATGTGTGGAATGTTCACTATGCTGAATTCTATGCAGTTTTCTGACATTTAAGCTTTTTTACTTTTCTTGTAAATTACATTTGTCTTGTGAGAGATCGGTAGGTTGGAGTTCAAATCCCAGCCGAGTCATACCAAAGACTATAAAAATGGGACCCATAACCTCCCTGCTTGGCACTCAGCATCAAAGGGTTGGAGTTGGGGGTTAAATCACCAAAATGATTCCCGGGCGCGGCGCCGCTGCTGCCCACTGCTGCCCACTGCTCCCCAAGGGGATGGGTCAAATGCAGAGGACAAATTTCACCACATCTAGTGTGTGTGTGACAATCATTGGTACTTTAATCTTTAATCTTAATATTCTGAAATTACAATTAGAATATTTCAAGTAACTATTGTTCCCACATTTTTTTATAAATCATGTGTGTATGTATGTGTACATTTTATTATATTTCAGAATCAGAGAACGACAGTACTAAAATATTTATTTTATATATATTATTATATTGATTATATTATTTACATAATTTTCCTGTAATAGTCTGGTTTTAATTTCAGAATGTTAGAACTACAGTACTAACATCCATCCATCCATTTTCTACCGCTTATTCCCTTCGGGGTCGCGAAGGCGCTGGAGCCTATCTCAGCTACAATCGGGCGGAAGGCGGGGTACACCCTGGACAAGTCGCCACCTCATCGCAGGGCCAACACAGATAGACAGACAACATTCACACTCACGTTCACACACTAGGGCCAATTTAGTGTTGCCAATCAACCTATCCCCAGGTGCATGTTTTTGGAAGTGGGAGGAAGCCGGAGTACCCGGAGGCAACCCACGCAGTCACGGACGGGGAGGACATACAAACTCCACACAGAAAGATCCCGAGCCCGGGATTGAACTCACGACTACTCAGGACCTTCGTATTGTGAGGCAGACGCACTAACCCCTCTGCCACGGTGCTGCCCATATTTTTTCATAAATCCCTTTTTTTCTGGAAGTTTTAAGACTTCTGTAATTCTTTTTTTTTTTTTTTTCTTGTAACATCTGTTATGAAATTCAGATTTTAATGTGGCAAAATTAAAAACAATTTTCATTTAAATAGTCTATTCATCATAAATTACTTTTTTTTTTCTTGAAATTTTAGGACTCAACACAAAATAATTTTCTGTTAACCAATTTTTTTTTTGTATTCCTCTGTTTTGATTTTAAATATTACAACCATCATTTTTTTTCTTGACATGTACATTTTTAGTAAATATATTTTTTAAATTCCATATTACAATTTGTTTTTCCTAAAATATATTTTTTCTTCACATTTTAAGACCTTGGGCAAAAAAAACATTCTTGTAATAATTTTTTCTCAATTACAACTTTTTTATTTAATTCAAAACTTTATTAAATTATATATGTTTGTATTATAATTAGGGTTGTACGTTGTACAATTAATGTACCGTGGTACTAATGAATCAAACGGTATGATACTGCCTTTTTTTTTTATTTTTTAAATGAGTTTTTGATTGATTGAAACTTTTATTAGTAGATTGCACAGTACAGTACATATTCCGTACAATTGACCACTAAATGGTAACACCCGAATAAGTTTTTCAACTTGTTTAAGTCGGGGTCCACGTAAATCAATTCATGGTAAGCATGTTACATTGCTGGATTTACGAGTAGAGGAACGCACACACAAGGAATACTTACAAGCAGACACAGTGTGTAGACAGAAAAGGGAGAATGGACGTATTTTGGCTTAAAAACTAGCGATAAAGGTGAAGTTATAACACTGAAACTCCCTCAGGAAGAGGTGCTTTAAAGGCCTACTGAAACCCACTACTACCGACCACGCAGTCTGATAGTTTATATATCAATGATGAAATCTTAACATTGCAACACATGCCAATACGGCCGGGTTAACTTATAAAGTGACATTTAAAATTTCCCGGGAAATATCCGGCTGAAACGTCGCGGTATGATGACGTATGCGCGTGACGAAGTCAGAGTAACGGAAGTTATGGTACCCTGTAGAATCCTATACAAAAAGCTCTGTTTTCATTTCATAATTCCACAGTATTCTGGACATATTTTGCAATTTGTTTAATGAACAATGAAGGCTGCAAAGAAGACAGTTGTAGGTGGGATCGGTGTATTAGCAGCGGACTACAGCAACACAACCAGGAGGACTTTGTTGGAGAGCAGACGCGCTAGCCGCCGACCTCACCTTGACTTCATACGTCTCCGGGCCGCCAAACGCATCGGGTGAAGTCCTTCGTCCTTCTGCCGATCGCTGGAACGCAAGTGAGCACGGGTGTTGATGAGCAGATGAGGGCTGGCTGGCGTAGGTGGAGAGCTAATGTTTTTAGCATAGCTCTGTGCGGTCCGGTTGCTAAGTTAGCTTCAATGGCGTCGTTAGCACAGCATTGTTAACCTTCGCCAGCCTGGAAAGCATTAACCGTGTATTTACATGTCCACGGTTTAATAGTATTGTTGATTTTCTATCTATCCTTCCAGTCAGGGGTTTATTTTTTTTGTTTCTATATGCAGTTAAAGCACGATGCTATCACGTTAGCTCGTAGCTAAAGCATTTCGCCGATGTATTGTCGTGGAGATAAAAGGCACTGAATGTCCATTTCGCGTTCTCGACTCTCATTTTCAAGAGGATATAGTATCCGAGGTGGTTTAAAATACAAATCCGTGATCCACAATAGAAAAAGGAGAGTGTGGAATCCAATGAGCCAGCTTGTACCTAAGTTACGGTCAGAGCGAAAAAAGATACGTCCATCACTGCCTCTCAAGTCCTTCACTGTAACGTTCCTCATCTACGAATCTTTCATCCTCGCTCAAATTAATGGGGTAATCGTCACTTTCTCGGTCCGAATCTCTCTCGCTCCATTGTAAACAATGGGGAATTGTGAGGAATACTAGCTCCTGTGACGTCACGCTACTTCCGGTACAGGCAAGGCTTTTTTTTATCAGCGAGCAAAAGTTGCGAACTTTATCGTCGATTTTCTCTACTACATCCTTTCAGCAAAAATATGGCAATATCGCGAAATGATCAAGTATGACACATAGAATGGATCTGCTATTCCCGTTTAAATAAAAAAAAATCATTTCAGTAGGCCTTTAAGACATGGCTAGCGGCTAACGTCCATCCTCAGTCTGCAGTGTTTTAGCTTCTTCTAAATCACTAATCCTCGCCTCCATGGCGACAAATAAAGTAGGTTTCTTACAAGTATCATCCCTGCAGGACGAGGAATAGCTAAACATGCTTCACTACACACCGTAGAAGGATACAATGTTCTTCTCTGTAATGATATCAAGTACAAGAGCGTATCTTGTTGATACTACAATGATTACATCGATATTGATTTGACCAAAATATGATCATGTAACTACTTGGTATCGAATCGATACCCAAATTTGTGGTATTATCCAAAACTAATGTAAAGCATCTAAGCAACAGAAGAATAAGTGATTATTATATTTTAATAAAAGTGTAGATAGAACATGTTAAAACAGAAAATAACCAGATATTAACAGTAAATGAACAAGTGGATTAATAATCAATTTTTACAGCTTGTCCCTCCATAATTTTGACAAAATAATAGAATGATACAGGACAAAATGTTACTGCATACGTCAGCAGACAAATTAGGAGTCTGTTTGCTTTCTTACTACTAAAAGACAAATTGTCTAGTATGTTCACTATTTTAAGGACAGAATTGTTCTTGGATTGCAATAAGAAACATATGTTTAATGTACCGTTAGATTTTTTGTTAAAATAAAGCCAATAATGCCATTTTTTATGGTCCCCTATGTTTCTAAAAATATCAAATACATTTTGGTACCGCTGCCAAAATGTTGGTTTCGGGACAACACTAATTATAATATTTCAATCTTAATTTTGGTATTGTAATGTATGAAATGTACAATTTGCTGACTTTATGCTGTCTTCCGCCAGGACGCAGATTGCAGCAAGCGAACGCCAGCGTGCGTGCTGCCTTTGTGCACGTGCTGGGGGATCTTCTCCAAAGCATCAGCGTGTTTGTCAGCGCCATCATTATCTTCTTCAAGGTGAGGCGCTTGTCTTGGAGAGAGGAAGTCATCTAGGGCCCAGTTCTTAAATCGCTCACTTCATCCAAGATGTGCAATCTGGGTGGTGCAACACTTAAATGTGGGCGTTTCTTGTCAAATCTGTTCTTACTTCTGTTCTTACATGCCTCTGAGGCCAAAAGAAGAATTGTTCTTGAAGTTTGGATGCAGTGTACACCACACGTGATGGAATAAGACTTCCACAAAGCAATAAATCTATTCTGATCACTTAAATCATAAGTGTCAAATTCAAGGCCCGGGGGCCAGTTCTGGCCCGCCACATTGTTTTGTGTGGCCCGCAAAAGCCCGGAAGTAAAGTGCAGTAATAAGGCACGTCATCTTAAATGTATTCGCTCTTTCAATTTTGACAGAAAAATTGCATGCGATGCATACAATTGCATGTCTTTTAAACTTGAGAACAATCTGAACAGGGAAAACAATTGTTGTATAAACACGGGGGTATCCAAAGGCATATTGTTGGATAAAAAATAATATTGAAATTGTAAACAAAAGAAAAAAAAGCAAACATTTCTAATGCAAAAAACTCTAAACACTGAATACAACTCAGGTGTCCAAACGTCTTCTACTAAAGGCCTACTGAAACCCACTACTACCGACCACGCAGTCTGATAGTTTATATATCAATGATGAAATCTTAACATTGCAACACATGCCAATACGGCCGGGTTAACTTATAAAGTGCAATTTAAAATTTCCCGCGAAACTTCCGGTTGAAAACGTCTATGTATGATGACGTATGCGCGTGACGTCAATGGTTGAAACGGAAGTATTCAGACCCATTGGATCCAATACAAAAAGCTCTGTTTTCACCACATAATTCCACAGTATTCTGGACATCTGTGTTGGTGAATCTTTTGCAATTTGTTTAATGAACAATGAAGACTGCAAAGAAGAAAGCTGTAGGTGGGATCGGTGTATTAGCGGCGGACTACAGCAACACAACCAGGAGGACTTTGAGATGGATAGCAGACGCGCTAGCCGCCGACCTCACCTTGACTTCCTCCGTCTCCGGGCCGCCGACCGCATCTATGATCGGGTGAAGTCCTTCGTCGATCGCTGGAACGCAGGTGAGCACGGGTGTTGATGAGCAGATGAGGGCTGGCTGGTGTAGGTGGAGCGCTAATGTTTTTAGCATAGCTCTGTGAGGTCCCGTTGCTAAGTTAGCTTCAATGGCGTCGTTAGCAACAGCATTGTTAAGCTTCGCCAGGCTGGAAAGCATTAACCGTGTATTTACATGTCCATGGTTTAATAGTATTGTTGATTTTCTGTCTATCCTTCCAGTCAGGGGTTTATTTCTTTTTTTTCTATCTGCATTTAAAGGCCTACTGAAAGCCACTACTACCGACCACGCAGTCTGATAGTTTATATATCAATGATGAAATCTTAACATTGCAACACATGCCAATACGGCCGGGTTAACTTATAAAGTGCAATTTTAAATTTCCCGCCACACTTCCCCTTGAAAACGTCTCGGTATGATGACGTATGCGCGTCACGTATCCAGTTTAACAGAGGTATGGCTTCCCCATTGAAGCCAATACGAAATAGTTTTGTTTTCATCTCATTATTCCACAGTATTCTGGACATCTGTGTTGGTGAATCTGTTGCAATTTGTTCATTGCATTATGGAGAAAGAAGCTGAGTAAGCAAAGAAAGTTGTCGGTGCGAAGCGGATATTTTGCGAGGGAAGTCAGCAACACAACACAGCCGGTGTTTGTTTACATTCCCGAAAGATGCAGTCAAGATCGAAGAACTCGGACAAAAGAGACTCTAACCAGGAGGACTTTGATTTGGATACACAGACGCGATACCGTGAGTACGTAGCTGTGCTTCCAAACATTTGATCGCTTGCTATAACTAGCTCGAGCTAGGAGCTAGCATAACAAACACCTAGGTGTTTGTTATGCGGGATTAATTTGTGGCATATTAAATATAAGCCTGGTTGTGTTGTGGCTAATAGAGTATATATATGTCTTGTGTTTATTTACTGTTGTAGTCATTCCCAGCTGAATATCAGGTCCCACCCGCGCGCTTCCAAACATTTGATTGCTTGCCCGTACGTGCGTGTCATGTACGTAACTTTGGTTAAATATATAAGCTTTATGAACCTTGGGTTAGGTGAACGGTTCTTTGGGCTGAGTGAGTGTGTGTGTTGTGCAGGTGTTTGAATTGTATTGGCGGGTTATATATACGGGATCCCGTCCATATAACCCGCTCGAGCTATAACTAGCTCGAGCTAGTAGCTAGGAGCTAGCATAACAAACACCTAGGTGTTTTTATGCGGGATTAATTTGTGGCATATTAAATATAAGCCTGGTTGTGTTGTGGCTAATAGAGTATATATATGTCTTGTGCTTATTTACTGTTGTAGTCATTCCCAGCTGAATATCAGGTCACCCCTGGCTCTCACAGCATCTTCCCTATCTGAATCGCTGCCACTCCCCACTAGTCCTTCACTTGCATTTTCCTCATCCACAAATCTTTCATCCTCGCTCAAATTAATGAGGAAATCGTCGCTTTCTCGGTCCGAATCTCTCTCACTTCTGGCGGCCATCATTGTAAACAATAGGGAACTTTGTGGATATGTTCAATTGACTAATTTAAAGATTAAAGATTAAAGTACCAATGATTGTCACACACACACTAGATGTGGTGAAATTTGTCCTCTGCATTTGACCCATCCCCTTGGGGAGCAGTGGGCAGCAGCGGCGCCGCGCCCGGGAATCATTTTGGTGATTTAACCCCCAACTCCAACCCTTGATGCGGAGTGCCAAGCAGGGAGGGAAACGGGTCCCATTTTTAGAGTCATACCAAAGACTATAAAAATGGGACCCGTTTCCCTCCCTGCTTGGCACTCCGCATCAAGGGTTGGAGTTGGGGGTTAAATCACCAAAATGATTCCCGGGCGCGGCGCCGCTGCTGCCCACTGCTCCCCACTGCTCCCCAAGGGGATGGGTCAAATGCAGAGGACAAATTTCACCACATCTAGTGTGTGTGTGCTACGTCACGCTACTTCCAGTAGGGGCAAGCCTTTTTTTTATCAGATACCAAAAGTTGCGATCTTTATCATCGTTGTTTTATACTAAATCCTTTCAGCAAAAATACGGCAATATCGCGAAATGATCAAGTATGACACATAGAATAGATCTGCTATCCCCGTTTAAATAAAAACATTTAATTTCAGTAGGCCTTTAAGCCCGATGCTATCACGTTAGCTCCGTAGCTAAAGAGCTTCTCCAATGTATTGTCGTGGAGATAAAAGTCACTGTGAATGTCCATTTCGCGTTCTCGACTCTCATTTTCAAGAGGATATAGTATCCGAGGTGGTTTAAAATACAAATCCGTGATCCACAATAGAAAAAGGAGAAAGTGTGGAATCCAATGAACCCTTGTACCTAAGTTACGGTCAGAGCGAAAAAAGATACACCATGGCGTCCTTCACTCTCACGTTCCTCATCCACGAATCTTTCATCCTCGCTCAAATTAATGGGGTAATCGTCGCTTTCTCGGTCCGAATCGCTCTCGCTGCATTGTAAACAATGGGGAAATGTGAGGAGCCTTTCAACCTGTGACGTCACGCTACTTACGGTACAGGCAAGGCTTTTTTTATCAGCGACCAAAAGTTGCGAACTTTATCGTCGATGTTCTCTACTAAATCCTTTCAGCAAAAATATGGCAATATCGCGAAATTATCAAGTATAACACATACATTGGATCTGCTATCCCCGTTTAAATAAAAAAAATTCATTTCAGTAGGCCTTTAAGGGTTGCATACTGAAAAGTCAAAGTATGCGGGGGCCATTTTTATTTTTTATTTTGTAAAAAAACAAACACAAAAGACAATAATTATACTTTATTTAAAGATAACATTTAGGGTGAGCTTTGTGTTTTAAGTGAAAGTAGATTATTAGTTATTAGTATCAAAATGTCTATTTGCTCTTATTTCTTTTTATTGTTTGTAGGGACGGCGTGGCGAAGTTGGTAGAGTGGCCGTGCCAGCAATCGGAAGGTTGCTGGTTACTGGGGTTCAA
This sequence comes from Entelurus aequoreus, assembly GCF_033978785.1. Classification (NCBI taxonomy): domain Eukaryota; kingdom Metazoa; phylum Chordata; class Actinopteri; order Syngnathiformes; family Syngnathidae; genus Entelurus; species Entelurus aequoreus. The sequence goes on along the minus strand of NC_084750.1, from coordinate 34,205,676 downwards.
TCCCCACCTTCTACCATCTTAGTCACGTCCGTTGTGTCCTTGGGCAAGACACTTCACCCTTGCTCCTGATGGCTGCTGGTTAGCGCCTTGCATGGCAGCTCCCGCCATCAGTGTGTGAATGTGTGTGTGAATGGATGAATGTGGAAATACTGTCAAAGCGCTTTGAGTACCTTGAAGGTAGAAAAGCGCTATACAAGTATAACCCATTTATCATTTATTTACCTGTGTAATAATTAATAGTACGCATTGTCACCTATAACACAAAGCTGACACCAAGCTTTTTCTTTAAATGTATGTATGTTTAGCGTTTTTTACAAAATCAAAATATATCAACTAGGGCTGCAACTAACGATTATTTTGATAATCGATTATCTGTTGATTATTACTTCGATTAATAATCGGATAAGAGAGACAAACTACATTTCTATCCTTTCCAGTATTTTATTGAAAAAAAACAGCATACTGGCACCATACTTATTTTGATTGTTTCTCAGGTGTTTGTACATGTTGCAGTTTGTAAATAAAGGTTTATAAAAAATAAAATAAAAATTGCCTCTGCGCATGCACGTAGCATAGATCCAACGAATCGATGACTAAATTAATCGCCAACTATTTTTATAATCGATTTTAATCAATTTAATCGATTAGTTGTTGCAACCCTAATATCAACACACTTTGACTTTTTATTATGTGGCCCCTGTTGGAAAAAATTGCGACGCCTCTGTATTATTAACATATTTTCCTAACATTTTTGCATGCCTTTCCCCCCTCACTTATTATTTCAAAAGCAAGTACGTTATCCATCAATTTGTATGTAAAAAAATGGAGATTCATTGGGAATTGTGTAATAACATAATGAGGCGATTACATATTAGAATTCTTATATTTTTACTGTAAACTGCGGCCCTCTGAGAGCAGCCAGAACTGCAATCCCAGACTTAATTTTTTTTTAAATAAAAATAGAAATCTGCCACACCTCATTTCCCAGTAATATGTTCGTGCAGACCCACACAACTGCCCCGCCCCCCTGTAAAATCCCCCCTTTTGAGCAAATGTTGATTGTAGTTATTTTCACATCATACTTTGCATTAGGGTTGTCTCGATACCAATATTTTGGTACCGGTAGCAAAATGTACTTCGATACTTTTCTAAATAAAGGGGACCACAAAAAAATGGCATTATTGGCTTCATTTTAACAAAAAATCTTAGGGTACATTAAACATATGTTTCTTATTGCAATTTTGTCCTTAAATAAAATAGTGAACATACTAGACAACTTGTCTTTTATTAGTAAGTAAGCAAACGAAGGCTCCTAATTTAACTGCTGACGTATGCAGTAACATACTGTGTCAGTTATCATTCTATTATTTTGTCAAAATTGATTTATAAAGGAGAAGCTGTAAAAAATGATTATTTAACCACTTGTTCATTTGCTGTTATCTGCTTACTTTCTCTTTTAACATGTTCTATCTAAACTTCTGTTAAAATGTAATCACTTATTTTTCTGTTTGGATGCTTTACATTAGTTTTGGATGATACCACAAATTTAGGTATCGATTCGATACCACCAAGTACAAACACCATTTCCATATGAGTTGGGAAATTGTGTTAGATGTAAATATAAACGGAATACAATGATTTGCAAATCATTTTCAACCCATATTCAGTTGAATATGCTACAAAGACAACATATTTGATGTTCAAACTGATAAACATTTTTTTTGGTGTAAATAATCATTAACTTTAGAATTTGATGCCACCAACACGTGACAAAGAAGTTGGGAAAGGTGGCAATAAATACTGATAAAGTTGAGGAATGCTCATCAAACACTTATTTGGAACATCCCACAGGTCAACAGGCAAATTGGGAACAGGTGGGTGCCATGATTGGGTATAAAAGTAGATTCCATGAAATGCTCAGTCATTCACAAGCAAGGATGGGGCGAGGGTCACCACTTTGTCAACAAATGCGTGAGCAAATTGTTGAACAGTTTAAGAAAAACCTTTCTCAACCAGCTATTGCAAGGAATTTAGGGATTTCACCATCTACGGTCCGTAATATCATCAAAGGTTTCAGAGAATCTGGAGAAATCACTGCACGTAAGCAGCTAAGCCCGTGACCTTCGATCCCTCAGGCTGTACTGCATCAACAAGCGACATCAGTGTGTAAAGGATATCACCACATGGGCTCAGGAACACTTCAGAAACCCACTGTCAGTAACTACAGTTGGTCGCTATATCTGTAAGTGCAAGTTAAAACTCTCCTATGCAAGGCGAAAACCGTTTATCAACAACACCCAGAAACGCCGTCGACTTCGCTGTGTAAATGTTCTGTTTTTGCATTGTGCATTATTATGGTACACTCTTTTAGTGTATTTACGGTAACTCCCAGCATGCATTGCTCTATGCGCGGGCTCCGGTTGCCAGTCGGTTATGTGAACGGCAGTGGCCGGTTTGTTATGGTGTTCCCTGAACTTAAACTCAGTAAAGTATACATATACAAAGAAGAAGGTTGTCGTCATTGAGTTATCAATGGTAGCAGAGGATGTCTAACAACGCTAACTACAGAGTCCCTCCTGCGTTTGAAGAAAAGAAGTCATATGAGAGCTGGAAAAATGAGGTTGAAATGTGGATACGTGTTACCGACCTGGATAAGGAGAAACAAGCATTAGCTGTTGCTTTATCACTGAGAGGGAGAGCTAGAGATACAGCTTTGGAAATACCTGCGGATGATTTGAACAAAGATGATGGGATGAAGACCCTTGTAAAGGCATTGGATAATGTATTCTTAAAAGAAGAAAAGGACAGAGCTTATGATGCATACACGGACTTTGACAAGATTCGGAGAGAAAACGAAGTTTCCATGGCGGATTACATCGTTCAGTTCGAGCAGAGGTACAACAAAATGCGCAAATTTGACATGGTTCTTCCTGACGCTGTTTTGGCATTCAAGTTGTTAGATGCAGCCAGTCTCGATGTTAAAGATAAACAGCTTGCGCTTACAGCTTGTTCAACACTTACATTTGCAAGCATGAAGTCAGCTTTAAAAAGGATTTTTGGAGACAATATGCAGCCGCCCACATGCAGCGGGGGAATTCACGTGCGTGAAGATGTCGCTTTTTTTTTGGATCAAAGAAGAAGAGACGGAAGGAAATTTCGTTCCCAATCCGACCAAAAGAGGGCGGCATTGACTGGCTCAAACCCACTAGATAGGTTCGGCAGGAGGTCTAAGTGTGCTATTTGCCAGAGTACATTTCACTGGGCTAAGGACTGCCCAAATGAGGCTGAACATGTAAAAATGACAGAGGAAAATGCAGAGACAGAAGCAATTGAAGAGTGCAATGTTACATTGTTTTCTAAAGAGTCAGTTTCTGATGCTGAAATATTCATGGTAGAAGCCTTAGGTTCAGCTGTAATTGACACTGCATGCACCAGAACAGTTTGTGGTGAAAAATGGCTGGAGAATTACATTCATACACTGAAGGAGAGGGACAAGAAAAAATTGAAAACCACTGCTGCCTACAGTCCATGGAGTAATGGATTGATGGAAAGACATAACCAGACCCTTACAGATATCCTGTAAAAGTGAAGAAAAGCAGTGTTTGTGACTGGAAAGCAGCCCTAGATTGGGCCTTGATGGCAAAGAATACAATGCACAATGTTCATGGATTTAGTCCATACCAGCTGGTGGTTGGACAAAACCCGAACCTACCTTCTGTGCTGGTTGATAAACCGCCTGCCCTGGAGGGCACTACCATGAGTAAATGGGTAGGACAGCACATTTCAGCATTACATGAAGCAAGGACAGCGTTTACTGAGGCAGAGTGCTCTGAGAGAATCAGGAGAGCTCTGCGCACACAGCTTCGCAGCACAGATGAATACTACGAAACTGGAAATAAAGTGTACTACAAAAGAATGGACTGCAATGAATGGAAACGCCCTGGGATGGTAATTGGACGAGACGGGGTGGTAGTATTTGTTAGACATGGAGGCTCCTATGTCCGGGGGCATCGCTGTAGACTGCCCAAGGCCACAGATCACTACACTGACACGTCTCGTGACAGCCAAGAAAGCCAGACAGTACTTAATGCAGCAGAATGTGGCATTGAACATGTTGAAGATCTACCCGATACTGTATCTAGTGATGTAGATAGTGTGCCTGACACAGAGAATGCGGCAGAGAGCTCTAATAATGACAGAGACAGCAATGAGCATGATAATGATCCATCCGACAGACAACCTCCTATCATAAGAACAGACCATAGTATGAATCTAAAGGCAGGACAATTCATTAAGTATGTGGAAAGAGACACTGGAATTTCACACACAACAAAAGTGCTAGGTCGAGCCGGGAAAGGCAACTGGAAAACTCAAGGACTGGTACAATCTGGAGTACACTGAGCCAGTTAACCTCACTGGCACAACAAGGTCAGCTGACCTTTCACAGGTTGACACACTGCAGATTCAGTCATCGGACAGGGTGGAACAGCCATCTGATCACGAGGATGTACTTGTTACAATGGATGTGTCATTTGAATCAGCTAAACTTACTGAAATCAGTAACTGGGAGAAACACGGTGTGTTTGATGAAGTAAAAAACATGGGACAAAAATGCATTTCCACAAGATGGGTGTGTACACTCAAAGACACACCAGACGGCATAGTTCCAAAAGCAAGGCTAGTGGCGAGAGAATCTGAAGAGCTAAACACAAAAGATCTCCCAAAAGACTCGCCAACATGTGCCTCAGAGTCTCTTAGACTACTCATGTCTGTGATATGTCAAAACCGATGGACACCCCACTCTATGGACATTAAGTCAGCAGTCCTTCAAGGAAATGAGTTATCCCGAGACATCTATGTTCGTCCACCACCTGAAGCTAAGAGTGAGGGAACTCTATGGAAGCTAAACAAATGTGTTTATGGACTAAATGATGCATCACTGTACTGGTACAATAGGGTTAAAGAAACAATGTTGCAAACTGGAGGAAAGATGTCACAAATTGACCCTGCTATATTTTATTGGTTGGATAAAGATTGTAATGTGTTTGGGGTGCTTGCTTGTCATGTTTATGATTTCATCTGGGGTGGTTCACAGATTTTCACAACAACCGTAATCCCTCACCTCCAATCTGCCTTTCAAGTGGGCAGAGAAGAACATGACAGCTTTCGCTATGTAGGCATGGAGTACGTCACTGCAAATGGAGTAACATGTATGCATCAAGACAATTACATACATAATCTCCAGCCAATTCACATAGACATCTCCAGAGCCATGAGACGGGATGCTCTTTTGACTGAAAGTGAAACTGATGACCTGAGATCAAAAATAGGTCAACTTCTGTGGGTTGCCAGACAAAGTAGACCGGATATTATGTTTGATACATGTGTCCTTGCAGCTAACATAAAATATGCTACTGTGCAGACTTCACATGACACAAACAAGGTGGTGAGAAAATTGAAATCAGAACAAGTGACACTGAAGTTTCAGAACCTGGGAAAAGACAGTTCTCTAAAGCTAGTAGTGTTCTGCGACGCCTCGCTGGGAAACCTTACAGATGGAGGCACTCAAGGGGGACATCTCATTCTGCTGATGGGTGAGGAAGGAAGATTCTCACCTCTGTATTGGCAGTCAAAAAAGATCAGGAGAGTCGTACGGAGCACTCTTGCTGGAGAAACTCTTGCACTTGCAGATGCTGTTGACAGTGCCATTTCTTTATCTGACCTTCATGCAGAACTTACCACGGGGAATGTATCACAACATGTCTTACCAATAGTGTGTGTCACTGATAACCACTCCCTTGCAGACGCCATCAAGTCTACTAAGTCAGTGACAGAGAAAAGGCTACGCCTTGAAATAAGTGGCATCAAAGAACTTCTTCAGAGTAAAAGAATCCAACAGATTCTCTGGGCACCTACTGGAGAGCAGCTAGCTGACTGTTTGACAAAACGAGGTGCATCCGCACTTCAGCTCCTAAAGGCACTCAGTGTTGGAGAGTGGAGACTGGAATAGAGACTATTCTTTTGTGGACAGTTTTTTTGTATACGTTTTTTTGTTGATCACCATGTTCTTACATTTTCATACTTATGGACATTAATAATAGACTGTGATTTTTTGTGTTCAAAAAACAAAATGAAAAAAAGTGGGAGATTGTAAATGTTCTGTTTTTGCATTGCGCATTATTATGGTACACTCTTTTAGTGTATTTACGGTAACTCCCAGCATGCATTGCTCTATGCGCGGGCTCCGGTTGCTAGTCGGTTATGTGAACGGCAGTGGCCGGTTTGTTATGGTGTTCCCTGAACTTAAACTCAGTAAAGTATACGTATACAAAGAAGAAGGTTGTCGTCATTGAGTTATCACGCTGGGCCTGAGCTCATCCAAGATGGACTGATACAAAGTGGAAAAGTGTTCTGTGGTCTGACGAGTCCACATTTCAAATTGTTTTTGGAAACTGTGGACGTCGTGTCCTCCGGACCAAAGAGAAAAAGAACCATCCGGATTGTTATAGGCGCAAAGTTGAAAAGCCAGCATCTGTGATGGTATGGGGGTGTATTAGTGCCCAAGACATGAGTAACTTACACATCTGTGAAGGCGCCATTAATGCTGAAAGGTACATACAGGTTTTGGAGCAACATATGTTGCCATCCAAGCAACGTTACCATGGACGCCCCTGCTTATTTCAGCAAGACAATGCCAAGACACGTGTTACATCAACGTGGCTTCATAGTAAAAGAGTGCGGGTACTAGACTGGCCTGCCTGTAGTCCAGACCTGTCTCCCATTGAAAATGTGTAGCGCATTATGAAGCCTAAAATACCACAACGGAGACTCCAGACTGTTGAACAACTTAAACTGTACATCAAGCAAGAATGGGAAAGAATTCCACCTGAGAAGCTTAAAAAATGTGTCTCCTCAGTTCCCAAACGTTTACTGAGTGTTGTTAAAAGGAAAGGCCATGTAACACAGTGGTGAACATGCCCTTTCCCAACTACTTTGGCACGTGTTGCAGCCATGAAATTCTAAGTTAATTATTATTTGCAAAAAAAAAAAAAGTTTATGAGTTTGAACTTCAAATATGTTGTCTTTGTAGTGCATTCAATTGAATATGGGTGGAAAAGGATTTGCAAATCATTGTATTCCATTTATATTTTCATCTAACACAATTTCCCAACTCATGGAAACGGGGTTTGTAATTCTTATATATTTACTGTAACATGCGGCCCTCTGAGAGCAGCCAGAACTGCAATCCCAAACTTCAATTGTTTTTAAATAAAAATACAAATCTGCCACACCTCATTTCCCAGTATTATGTTCATGCAGAGGGAAGCACTGTGGAACAGGGGTTAGTGCATTTGCCTCACAATACGAAGGTCCTGAGTAGTCCCGAGTTCAATCCCGGGCTCGGGATCTTTCTGTGTGGAGTTTGCATGTTCTCCCCGTGACTGCGTGGGTTCCCTCCGGGTACTCCGGCTTCCTCCCACCTCCAAAAACATGCACCTGGGTATAGGTTGATTGGCAACACTAAATTGGCCCTAGTGTGTGAATGTTGTCTGTCTATCTGTGTTGGCCCTGTGATGAGGTGGCGACTTGTCCAGGGTGTACCCCGCCTTCTGCCCGAATGCAGCTGAGATAGGCTCCAGCACCCCCCGCGACCCCAAAAGGGACAAGCGGTAGAAAATGGATGGAGGGATGTTCATGCAGATCCACACAACTGCCCCTCCACCCTGTAAAATCCCCCCTTTTGAGCAAATGTTGATTGTAGTTATTTTCACATCATACTTTGCATTAGGGTTGTCTCGATACCAATATTTTGGTACCGGCACCAAAATGTATTTCGATACTTTTCTAAATAAAGGGCACTACAAAAATATGGCATTATTGGCTTCATTAAAAAAAAAAATCTTAAGGTCCGTCAAACATATGTTTCTTATTGCAAGTTTGTCCTTAAATAAAATAGTGAACATACTAGACAACTTGTCATTTATTAGTAAGTAAGCAACCAAAGGCTCCTAATTTAACTGCTGACGTATGCAGTAACATATTGTGTCAGTTATCATTCTATTATTTTGTCAAAATTATAAAGGACAAGCTGTAAAAAATTATTTTTTATCCACTTGTTCATTTACTGTTATCTGCTTACTTTCTCTTTTAACATGTTCTATCTACACTTCTGTTAAAATATAATCACTTATTTTTCTGTTTGGATGCTTTACATTAGTTTTGGATGATACCACTAATTTAGGTATCAATTCGATACCAAGTAGTTACAAGATCATACATTGGTCATAATTTAAATTCTCATGTGTCCAGGGACATATTTCCTGAGTTTATGAATATAATATGAATTAAACAAAAAATGTATAAATTTGTGATGATAAAAAATATTGATTTAATCATAGTAGTATCGACTAGATACGCTACTGTACTTGGTATCATTACAGTGGATGTCAGGTGTAGATCCACCCATGGCTTTTGTTTACATTGTGATGGCGGTGAGTTATTGTATCCTCCTATAGTTTGTAGTGAAGCATGATTAGCTATTCCTCGTCCTGCAGGGATGATACTTGTAAGAAACTTACTTTATTTGTTGACATGGAGGCGAGGATTAGTGATTTAGAAGTATCTAAAACACTGCCGATTGCGTATGGACATTAGCCGCTAACTAGCTAGCCATGTCTTAAAGCACCTCTTCCTGAGGGCGTTTCCGTGTTATAACTTCACTTTTATCTTTAGTTTTTAAGCCAGAATGCGTCCGTTCTCCCTTTTCTGTCTACACACTGTGTCTGCTTGTAAGTACTCTGTGATTGTGCACTGCCGAACATGCTCCTCTGCTCGTAAAACCAGCAATTTTACGACGTGACGACGACGCGCCGTCATGCCTGTAAAAAAATAAATAAAAATAAATATATAAATATATATATGTCAAACCGGTACTTTTTTGGAGTATGGTACCGTTTTTGATTCATTAGCACCGCGATACTATACTAACACTCGTATACCGTACAACCCTACTTTGCACTGTTATATAGTGAACTAAACGCTCCCTTTTGATTTCCTGCTTGTATTTCAGCCAGAATATAAGATGGCGGACCCCATCTGCACCTTCCTCTTCTCTATCTTAGTCTTGTGCACCACCTTCACCATCATGAGAGATATTCTGACCGTGCTAATGGAAGGTGAGCGCGCCATCCTCCATGTTGGCTGGTGTAGTTGTCTGCCACTCACAGACCATGTGTGTCCCAGGCACCCCGGCAGGGGTGAGGTATGGCGAGGTCAGGGCTGGTCTGCTGGCTGTGCAAGGGGTCACGGCGGTCCACAACCTTCACATCTGGGCCCTCACCGTCAACCAGGCCGTCCTGTCTGCACACGTAGCCATAGGTGAGTTGTGTCAAAACCCCTTAATATTGCCTAACATTGGAGATGCTGACAATAGTTTAACAGAGAAATCTACAGTTATGATTACGGTTTCCACAAAACCAGTCGTTTATGAAGGGCATGAGTGGCTCATTTGGTCACATTTTGTACGTACATATGCCAATAAAGGACGCTGCAAGTCAGCCAATGTAAGCAACGTTCTTATATGGCGAGTGCCATTTTTCCCATTTAAGTCAATGTAATGCAGTGTACATAAAAAATGATTACTTGCTTATTATTTCTCAATCGATTTTCATGTGCTATTAATTCCCATTAAATTTTTTCCGTTTGAAAAAAAAAAAAGAAGCACACTTGCCTATGAAAGATGATTCTCATTGTCCTTCAGTGTTTCCCACACATTCATTTATTTGTGGCGGCCCGCTACGAAATAATTACGTCCGCCACAAATCACAAATAAAAAAAATAAAAAATTCAAATTAAAAAAAAATTTCAATTTTTTTTTTTTTAAATAAATTTTTTGTTGTTGTTGTTGTCCTCTCCAGCTTCTCAGGTAAATCATATAGTTGATGTAGATGCCCATATCGGCTGTTCAGATTTACTTTACAAAAGAAAAGTGTAGGATACTTCTCTTGTTGCCTTATTTGTATTTGACTTTATTAAATGTATTTATATTAGAAACACAACATGTGTATATAACAAAGGGTGCAAAGTCTGCAGGCAGTAGGAAACACATGGTTAAGTGTAGGGAGTAAAACTGATGGCAGTCTAAAGTTCAAGATTTTTAGAGCTCTTTGTTCATCAGATGATCAGATCAGATGTTTGATGAAGCTCTGTGTCTTATCTACCACCACTACTGTTTTCTGTTTATTTGTTACTGACTGTGGCAGGACATCTCTGCCTCTGTTTCACTTTATGTTGCTGGTAAATAATATGGTTGTAGTAGTAGGCTAAAGTTAAATTATTTAGTATGCACTAATTAAAGGGGCAGAGCTTTGAGACATTTTAGCTTTTATATTTTATGAGATATATTTTTTGTAAGAACCACAATTAATAAATATATTTCAGTGAATAACTTATTGTTCAAATCTGTATATAAATATGTACATAAAGTGTTGTAATTATATTGTAAAATGGATGGATGGATGGAAGTTTAAAACAAAACTGTTACTAATTAGTAAGTATACATTTTTTTAGCCTTTTTAGAGAAAATCAAATCATTGTAGTAAATTATGCAAATTAATCGATGATGTCATGGTGACCACGCTCATAGCCACGCCCCCACCGCCACAGGTATCTTGGCAGTTTATGGGAAACACTGTCCTTGTTTCAACCGTACGACGTATTTTGCAACACAATGTGCTGGAATTCTTGTCGTCTTTGCTTATGTGCCGTTTACAACAACAACACCTTGTCATTTTGCCCCTACTAGCTTAGGCTCGCCATAGGCACCCAGCTAAAAGGGGTGTGACGTATCCATACTTGCCAACCTTCAGACCTCCGAATTTGGGATTGGGGGGCTGGGGGGTGAGGTGCAGGCAGCATACCCCTTCCCCTTCGAGCTTTTCTGGATGAAATGAAATTCTTTTTTCCAATAATTTTGGAACTTGCCAGCGTATTTCTTCTTCTTACTCGTCGTGGCCATGTCTCCTCTTCGTTCTTCTGCTTCGTCTCCTTCTTGTTGTGTGTGCAGTTGTGCACTGAGCTCCAAAAGCCGTAGGTGTTATTGTAGCATCCCGGGAGAGTTAGTGCTGCAAGGGATTCTGGGTATTTGTTCTGTTGTGTTTATGTTGTGTTACGGTGCGGATGTTCTCCCGAAATGTGTTTTTCATTCTTGTTTGGTGTGGGTTCACAGTGTGGCGCATATCTGTAACAGTGTTAAAATTGTTTATACGTCCACCCTCAGTGTGACATGTATGGCTGTTGACCAAGTATGTCTTACCTTATCATTAAACCAGTTAAAAAATCATACAACGTGTCAACATTTCTTGACTTCCTCGAGTACAGACCATTGTTAAACCCGTCCAACGCTACATTGTTATGTGACTGGGCCGGTACGCTGTTTATATGGAGGAAAAGTAGGGATGTCCGATAATGGCTTTTTGCCAATATCCGATATTGACCAAACCCTTAATTACCGATACCGATATCAACCGATACTGATATATACAGTCGTGGAATTAACACATTATAATGCCTAATTTGGACAACCAAATATGGTGAAGATAAGGTCCCTTTATAAAAAAAAATAAGATAAATAAATTAAAAACATTTTCTTGAATAAAAAATAAAGTAAAACAATATAAAAACAGTTACATAGAAACTAGTAATTAATGAAAATAAGTAAAATTAACTGTTAAAGGTTAGTATTATTAGTGGACCAGCCGCACGCACAATCATGTGTGCTTACGGACTGTATCCCTTGCAGACTGTATTGATATATATTGATATATAATGTAGGAACCAGACTATTAATAACAGAAAGAAACAACCCTTTTGTGTGAATGAGTGTAAATGGGGGAGGGAGTTTTTTTGGGTTGGTGTACTAATTGTAAGTGTATCTTGTGTTTTTTATGTTGAATTAATAAAAAAAACAAAAAAAACAAAACAAAAAAAACCGATACCGATAATAAAAAAAACGATATCGATAATTTCCGATATTACATTTTAAAGCATTTATCGGCCGATAATATCGGCTGGCCGATATTATCGGACATCTCTAAGGAAAAGCGGACGCCTGGACAGCATGCGGCTGTTAAGGGGTGAAGGTTTCATGTGAGAGAGAGGACGTTAAAGGCAGTGTCTTTAAGGCACGCCCCCAATATTGTTGTCCGGGTTGAAATTCGGGAGAATGGTTGCCCCGGGAGATTTTCGGGAGGGGCACTGAAATTCGTGAGTCTCCTCGGAAAATCGGGAGGGTTGGCAAGTATGGACGTATCAAGTTACTTACTTACTGAAATGTAATGAATGGGCAGAGTATAATATCCTACAAAGCACATGCAACATTTCTTCCAAACAACCTTCAAAACAGATTTGTCAAGAGAGAAAGTAATTATAATCTACTGTAAATGGACGTGAGCTCTTTAATAGATCAAGGTTTAGAACGGAGACAATGGAAAGAAGCATTTAAATCAAACTATGTCAACTCTACTGTATTTAAAACAAATGTAAAAATCATGATGATGAAAAGTTAAAGTCCCAACGATAGTCACACACACACTTGACCCATCCCCATGTTCACCTCCTGGGATGTGAGGGGAGCAGTGAGCAGCAGCGGTGGCCGCGCTCGGGAATGTTTTTGGTGATTTAACCCCCAATTCCAACCCTTGATGTTGAGTGCCAAGCAGGGAGACTTGGCACCAAAGACCATTTTTATAGTCTTTGGTATGACTCGGCCGGGGTTTGAACTCACAACCTTCCAGTCTCGGGGCGGACACTCTAACCACAAGGCTACTGCAGTTCTTTGGATATGATTTGGAGTAAATTTATCGTTTCCATGTTTATTTTGTTCTGTTATAAAATGTGTATGTTAGGAATATAGAAAACATGCCTAAATAGTCTTGAGTTAAACAGCAAATGTAACTGTGTGAGTGGGGGGCAGATATTAAAAGTTACCGTATTTTTCGGACCATAGGCGCATTAAAGGGGTCGTCATATGATTTTTATTTTTTTATTTAAAACACTATCTTGTGGTCAACATAACATGTAATGGTGGTTCTTTGGTCAAAATGTTGCATACATTATGTTTTAAAGACCATTTTCAAGTCGCTTTCAGAGCATCTCTTCAGGATACACTGTTTTGTGGGCGGTCTTATTTACGTGGCTCACCTTCGACAGCGTCTTCTCCCCGTCATCTTTGTTGTAGCGGTGTAGCGTGCAAGGACGGGAGTGGAAAAAGTGTCAAAAGATGGAGCTAACTGTTTTAATGACATTCAGTCTTTACTTAAATCAATAACGGAGCAGCATCTCCTCATCCGTGGCTCAATAATGCAACAACACCGGAAATGTGTCCCGTGAAAAACCGTCCGACCGGAACTCTCTAATAACTTAAGTTCCTTGGGTGAATTATGTAAACCCACTACAGTTTTTAGTGCTTTGATAGCGAGTTTACTGACAGATATAAGTAAGAACTTTACACTACTTTATACTAGAAATGGCAACAGCGGAAGATGAATGCCACATAAAAAGGTAGAGAAAAAGAAGAAGCTTATGACTACAGACTACAATTACGGACGTGCGCACATTTTCAGGACTTATGCAGATCCCAAATACAGATCAGCAGGTACCAGAAGGTAAGAAAAGTTGGTTTTGCATAATATTGCGAAACACAACGCCAGATAATGTCTGCTAACGGGTGCCATTTTGCCGTCCTTATACACAAACCATAATAATACTCATATGTTTAATGGTCCGACAATCCATCAAGCGGTGCGGCTTCATAGCTTACCGAAGTCATACTAAAAACATTTTTGACAGATTTTTGAGCGCCTTGTGTAAAGTTTTATGTTCTCAATGGAACATTTAAAGTTTTGGTGTTGTTTACTGCCATCATATTGCAGTCTACACGTATCTCTTGTGTGACTGTCATCTACTGGTCACACTTATCACCGTGTACCAAATAAAATTGCTTCGAGGTCCGTAAACACAACCAGAATTATTCCGTACATTAGGCGCACCGGGTTATAAGGCGCACTGTCGATTTTTGAGAAAATGAAAGGATTTTAAGTGCGCCTTATAGTCTGAAAAATACGGTATACTTATTTCTGCTCCTTTTTATTCATGATTTATTTATTTTATTATGTTGATTGTTCTACCTGGAATGAATGATATAAAAAACAAAACAAGTTACATCCAAGTGTATACTTCTCCCCCAATAGGCTCCAGCTCAGCCGTGATGCTAGACCAGATCAGCAGTAAAAACCAACGAATGATGGGATTGCCTTTGCCCTGCAGCCCTGAACCTGAATATTTTCTTTCTCTTCCCAGATGAGTCGGTGGACGCTCAGACCGTCCTGCGAGAGATGACGCAGGCCTGCTACTCCTCTTACAACTTCCACTCCGTCACCATCCAAATGGAGCGACAGGCTGACCTGAAGCCTGGGTGCAACCTGTGTGAGGACCCAAAGATGTAGTTTCGCATCAGTCTTTGATGTAAATGTCCATGTTTTGCTCTTCTTTTGTCACTCATTTGTTGATGCTGCAGTACACACACAAGTGTGTGCATGACCTTGCACTGATTACTGAGGTTTTCCATGAAGAGTGTGGAACTATTGATGAGACAATGAAGCTTATTTCCTAGTTCAAGAGAAGCTACATCTGTCCATTCAGTCTATTCCTGTTGTGCCTGAACTCTTTTTTTTTCTTCTTTTTTTTCATTTTTATTGATAATCAAGTGCCTGTTAAAGTCCATTTATTATCACAATCTATCAGTATCAAAGCTGGTGCTCAAGGGTATTTGAGCTAAGGATGTTTGTATGCACTCATACTGGTTATTTACAAAGACCAGTAACATTTTTATACAATTGTAAGGTATAAGTGGACTTCTTTTCAATAAATTCACAGTTCAAGTATGACAAACGGCTGTAGGGTGTGCAATACAGCAAATTGTGGTACTAATGCGATGCCTATATAAGAATCACACAAGGTCCCGTTTTGTATTAAGTAAAATGTCAATTAATAAATGACGGTGCTTCATATGGGATTTCACCACAAACACATTCCTAGCCCCTTCCTGCTCAGTCAGTGGCACACGGTGTTAGTGCTGACTGGTAACCAGGACTGCAAACGACTATACGTGCAAGTTGGTTAATACCATTTTGGACAAAAAAATGTATATTTAAAATGTGTTTTTGGGTTATGACCGAAAGGACAGGATCACGGGTACAAGCGGCCGAAATGAGCTTCCTCCGCCGGGTGGCGGGGCTCTCCCTTAGAGATGTGGAGAGATTCTCACCCTATCGAGAGGAGCCAGATGAGGTGGTTCGGGCGTCTGGTCAGAATGCCACCTGAACGCCTCCCTAGGGAGGTGTTTCGGGCACGTCCGACCGGTAGGAGGCCACAGGGAAGACCCAGGACACGTTGGGAAGACTATGTCTCCCGGCTGGTCTGGGAACGCCTCGGGATCCCCCGGGAGGAGCTGGACGAAATGGCTGGGGAGAGGGAAGTCTGGGCTTCCCTGCTTAGGTTGCTGCCCCCCGCGACCCGACCTCTAATAAGCGGAAGAAGATGGATGGATGCATGGATGTGTTTTCCCCATGAATTTGTCTTATTACAAACTGTGTATCAAATTGGTTCACATAGTGAAAACATTTTATTTGTAAATTTTGTTTAAAACCCCAATTTATCCAGAGGTAACATTGTTTGCCTTTTTAATTTGTTGATAATTATAAAATTTTAGGCAAAATATATTTTAATTACATTTTTACCAATATATTGATGCAATATTGACAGTCATAATACAAATATTCCTTTTCGATACAACTGAGACAACGTGAGAATACAAAGTCATGAAATATTGTTTGCCCTCTCGTATCCAGGACTTATTCTGAGTTTGTAAGTAATGTAAATATGAAATTATTCATATTTTCTAAATTACATCAAAGTGGGCATGTATTGCAGCAATATGTTGACTTGTGGCGTTGTAATTGGAATTTGTAAAAGTAATCATTTATCCTGCAGTCGCTATGAGTAGTGTCATTTTTTAAATAAGTGGAGACAATACCCAAAAGATGAGCTAGATAAAAGGAAAACTGAAATATGAACTAGTAATATGCGTCATAATCTCCTTTTATATGGAATTTTTTTATTTTTACAAACATTTTTTAAAATAAAAGCTGTTTCAGCACATGAGAAAACACGCATGAAATGAAAAGCATTTGAATATATTTTTTAATTGAAATATGTATTGTTACTTCCACAATCTACCACACCATGGCGCTGTCGCACCAGGGAACTTGGGCACACTAAGACGCTGTGCTTTACCGTAATGCCAAATGTAATCCACTTTGGAAAGCAACATTCATAGACATTTATTGAGTGAAGACTTAATAAAATCCTAATTTACATGCATTAAAATCACAACAAGTGAACTAAAAACGTCCTAATTTCCCAAACTCAACTCCCCGCGAGGTATTAAATTGTGTTGCGCTTCTACTAGGAGAGTTATAGCTTCAACCGTACTTCTCGCGATACTTCACACCGTTATCCTCCTCGCAGCAGAGAAGTTGACATGAAATCAAAAGAGACACATTTATCTCCACACAGGTAACAAACATTGTTGTCAAACGTCTTATCACCACACAGGTCGATACAAATGTGTTGTTTAACAATTAGGAACACTCACAGTCGTCTTAAGGTTTATTTGCCGACGTCTTTCGGGTGTACTCAGCTATGATAACAAGCACTCCACTTTTGACATATGGAAATATTAGTACTGTTACTACTTCATCATGTTTATGCTATTTAGTTGTGTCTTAAACATGGCGTCTTGACGCTTTGGTGCGACTGAAATACATTTCAACACTAAACTTGTTTGCTTTAACGTTACTAAAGTCCTCAACAATCGACAAAACAATACAACAATTAATAAATATGTCATATTTTCCTTCGTTGATCATGAGTAATAAGTTATTGATTAGTCTATATCCTTTATTATGAATGATGTGTTTCCATCATATTTATATTTTTCATAAATAGATATATTCTTTTTTTTTTACTTACTACATTTGCATTGTATTTTTTAAAGTCATATTTATACCTCTTATAAGTACCTTTTTCAACACCTTTCCCTTTTCATTGCTACACATTCTTAAATATATATATATATATATATATATATATATATATATATATATATATATATATATATATATATATATATATATATATATATATATATATATATATATATATATTTATTTTTAAAAGTTTAATTGATTTGTCTTGTCCAGCTCTTTTCAGACAAATCATATTGTTGACGTAGATGCCTGTACAAATGTACTTTACAAAAGAGAAGTGTGGGATACTTCTCTTGTTGCCTTATTTGTATTTGACTTTATTAAATGGATTTGTATTATAATATTATAATAATAATTCTTGAATATATTAAGCACTAATAAATTAAGCACTGATACAGGGATGTCGAAAGTGGGGAATGGGGGCAATTTTGCTCATTTTTTAACAGCCTGCTGCACATTCTAAAAATACTTTTATAAAAAATAAAATAAAACGTGGAATAAACAGAAAACAGGAGTAATGTAAAAAGAAATTGTTTTTAAAATAGTTTTCATATTTTTTATTACTTAGATGTATTCTTATTTTGTTTATTTATTAAATGTTCATTATATTTCTTTAATGTCATATTTGTACATTTACAAAATACATTATTTTCTTTTACAACACATTTCCCTCTTCTTTTTAATTTTTCATTACTGTAATTGCACTATCTACTGTATACTGTATATTGCTAGACATTCTTAATATACTGTCCCACAAATTATTGCTGATAAACAATAGTATTGTCAGCATTATTTTGAGACCAAAGTAAGCACTGATACAGTGTGGAATGGGGGCCCTTTTGCAATTTTTTTAACTGCCTACTGCACATTCTAAAAATACTTTTATAAAAAAAAAAAAAAAAATCATAAGTGGAATAAAGCAGCACACAGGTGTAATGTAACATCAAAAACAGTTTTTTTCATATTTATTATTTTTTATTATTATTTATTATTCTTATTGTGTTATATGTGATTAAAAAAAATCTTCATATTTTTAAGTAGATTTATTCTTATTGTATTTATTTATTAAATGTTCATTGTATTTCTTTAAAGTCATATTTGTACATTTATAAATACAGTAGTTTCTTTTTTCAACACCTTTCCCTCTTCTTTTTAATTTTTCATTACTGTAATTGCACTATCTACTGCATACTGTATATTGCTACACATTTACTGTCCCACAAATTATTGCTGATAAACAATAGTATTGTCAGCATTATTTTGAGACCAAAGTATGCGGGATGTCCAAAGTGCAGAATTGGAGCTATTTTGCTATTTTTTTAACGGCCTGCTGCACATTCTAAAAATACTTTTATAAAAAAAATAAAAATAAAAAGTGGAATAAAACAGCAAACAGGTGTAATGTAACAAGTAAAAAATGTTTAATTTTTTTTCATATTTTTTATCAGTTAGATTTATTCTTATTGTATTTATTTATTACATTTTCATTGTATTTCTTTAAAGTCATATTTGTACATTTATATATACAGTATTTTATTTTTTCAACACCTTTCCCTCTTCTTTTTAATTTTTCATTACTGTAATAACACTATCTACAAATTATTGCTGATAAACAATAGTATTGTCAGCAATATTTTGAGACCAAATTAAGCGCTGATACAGGGATGTCCAAAGTGCATAATGGGGATCATTTTGCGACCCGGAGCAAATTTTTTTTAACGGCCTGTTGCGCATTTTAAAACTACTTTTATAAAAAAAAAAAAAAAATTACAAAAAGTGGAATAAAACAGCAAACAAGTAACAATAACAATTTTTTTTAACCTTTTTTTCATATTTTTAATTAGTTAGATGTATTCTTATTGTATTTATTTATAATATTTTTATTGTATTTCTGTAAAGTCATATTTGTACATTTAAAAATACAGTATTTAATTTTTTTATTTTAAATAAACAAAAATGTTAATTAAGCATTGATACAGTGATGTCTGAAGTGCAGTATGGGGGCCATTTTGCGACTCGGAGCTAATTTTTTTTAATGGCCCCCTGCACATTCTAAAAATACTTTTCTAAAAAAAATCATTAAAAATTTTTTTTTTTCTTTTTTTTTCTTAGTAATATTTATTTTAATTTTTTTTTTTTTATTACATTTTCATTGTATTTCTTTAAAGTCATATTTATACATTTATAAATACAGTATTTTATTTTTTCAAAACCTTTCCCTCTTCTTTTTGATCTTTCATAATTCTTATAGCCATCTACTGTGAGTGCAGCTGGGATAGGCTCCAGCCACCCCCGCCACCCTGAGAGGGACAAGTGGTAGAAAATGGATGGATAGATGGATATATACGTCGCAGCACATTTATGATGTGTTCCTACACAAATGATTGCCAATAAATGATATTAGTGTCAGCATTATTTTAAGACAGAATTAAGCGGCAATGCAGGGGTGTGCGGCACGAGGGCTGTTTGCGACCTGCAGCTAATTTTTTAACGACCCGTGGCACATTCTAAAAATACTTTTATTACAAAAAAATCATAAAAAGCGGATTAAAACAGCAAACGGGTGTAATGTAATGAGAAAAAAATTACATATTAATAACTAATAAAACAAAGCAGGCATGCATTGTTTTTTCCTTTAAAAAATCTAGTTATAGTATTTAAAAAAAAAAGAATATCAAAATGGCTCTTGCATCTTTTAACTTTTCAGTGGAATATTTTTATGAATGTGTCCTTTACCTTGTATATCTCTCATCTTAACTGCCTGCTCCGTGTTGTTAATTGAGGTGTTGTAGTAAACATATATATATATATATATTTTTTTTTTAAAATTTTTATTATTTATTTTTATTTTTTATTTTTTTGTTGTTGTTTCTCCACTCGGGCTGTGTTTGTAACAGTTGGTTGGGGGGCGCATAATAAATGAAAATAACATAACATAACATAACAAATAGTGTTGAATTGTATTTATAACAATTTTAGGCTTTGACTAACCTCAATTTGTCCCACTTCTACCCCTCCAATCTTTTTTTCTCTTACTTCAAGGCACACAAGGGTGTACTGTTGTCCTCCGGTCTGATATCTGACAGGTCAATTTACGTGGATCCAGTCCCCCTCCGTCATTGCTACCCGCTGTCTCCATGACAACTCCTGCACTAGTGTCACCTTTTACGGGGCCGCCACCGCCGCCTCAGCAGCAGCAGGGCCAGGCAGCGCGTGATGTCAACACCGCCTCATTGTGTCGCATCGGCCAGGAGACGGTCCAAGACATTGTCCTCAGAACCATGGAGATCTTCCAGCTCCTCCGAAACATGCAGGTGTCTCCATCTTCTCGTATTAATATTGATTTACAAAATATAAGCTGAAGTCGTAGACGTAAAGGACCCATAGCGTCCAGATGATAAGCTCTCTTTATTAATTTCCCATGCTAACAATGTATTTTTTAAGATTTTGTAGATAACTAGCTGTACTTATTTTGATCACCTAATTGCATGTTTTTGTCGCCGTGGTCGATGATTACTTCAAAACTGATATGGTTAACATTATGAGCAAAAAAAGAAATATAAAATAATCGCCATTTCCAGACTTTCACACCATAGCATGTGTTTCTTCATGCTTTTTTAGTACTTCCTCAGTCATCTTGAGGAAAACATCAGAAGAGGACACAAAATAAAATACTACCTTATTTTTCTCTCGTTTTATACTTTGCTTATATTACCATAATAGTCAAACACACTAGATAGTAGGGCTGTGAATCTTTGGGCACCACACGATTCGATTCGATTCTTGGGGGTAACGATTCGATTCAGAATCGATTCTCGATTCAAAATCACTACTTTTTCTAATAACTTTGGGTGCCAGTTCTATGACTTACTACATTCCTCCATAAAATTGATAGACATATCTGATCAATTTCTATATTACTTAAAAGAAAACTGGTTTTGTTTAATAAAATAAATAAAAAAGATAAATACATTTTTGAATCGGTTAAGAATCGTTATAAATAAGAATTTTGTGAACTGAATTTTTTTTTACATCAAATTATGCTGACAATTTAATTGAAAATAAATTCAGTGTTTTAAAATTTAGTGTATAAATATTCAATGTAAAAAATTTCAGTGGACAAAAATTCTGTGTAAACAAATTCAGTGTATAAAAATTGAGTGTTAAAAAAATCAGGGTATACAAAATCAGTGTAAAAATAATTCTGTGTCGAAAAATTTGCTGCTTCAAAATGTAAGACTCAATTCCGGCAAATTAAGACAGAAGCAATCGAGCCTGTTTCTGAACCAGCCAATGAGGTGTCAAGTTTGAAGTCACGTGACACGAGTCTTGCAAAACAGCTTAAAAATGCAGTTAACCGGGCTACCTGGGCATAATACAAGATAATTAACATTTTTAATGCGCCCGCTGGATATTTTCAAACCATATGGTTAGAATCTGCAGTTTTGAGTGACGTACGGAGCTGTGGGAACAAACAATGTGGGGAAGAGTGGGCGGGGCTTGTTTACAGCGCAAAAAGGGCATAGCGAGTGTCAGGCCATGTCCACACGAACAACGCATATATGGGGTTGAAACGATCTCCATTCACACAAGTGTAGTTTCAAAACTGTTTATGTCTACACACAAACGCATACACCTGCTGTGAGATTTACAACATTAACTATGAACAATAAAACACTGAATATTTAGAATATATGAACATTGCTCCCCTACTGCAGACCACCTCCTTGATCGACATATTTTATAATGGAGCAACACAATGCAACAAACACAGCAATAAAGGCAAACGGATAAAAAAACATCTACTTATTCAATATGATATCAGTTTCTATGGTTACCGTAGTGTGTTGTTCATCTCTTAATGACCAAACTTTGTCTTGTGAACAGAGCTTATGTTCAAACATTTATTCCTCTCTCCATGATTGCATGCAAACATGTCTTCTTCTTTACGTTTACCTGAACATCGTTATCCAGCACCATCTGCTGGTCACATTGTGTATCACAGTCAGTTTAGCTGCACATCATGACACGTAGAAACCATGTCACTCAAAAGTGCAGATTTTAACCAGTGGAATCCTTTCTATAGTTAGAAAACATCCAGCAGGCCGCATTGTAATGTTAATTATTTTGTATTATGCCAAGGTAGGCCAGTTAACTGCTTTTTGTATGCTGTTTTGCGAGACCCGTGTCACGTGACTTCAAACTTAGCATCTCATTGGCTGGTTCTGAGACAGGATCGATTGCTTCAGTCTTAATTTACCGGAAGTGAGTCTGGCTTTTTGAAGCAGAAAATTTTTCAACACCAAATCTTTTAGTACTGAATTTTTTTACACTAATTTTTTTATAAACAGAATTTTTCAAAACAGTTTTTTTACAGTGAATTTTTACTCACTGATTTTCACAAAATTCAAATGTAAAACATTCAGTTTTAAATGAATTCAGTGTAAAAAAAGATTTTGTAATAAAGACACAAATTAACCTCAATACCTACTAGACATAACTCTAAAACATCTACAAAGAGCCAACAGAAAACGTTTGGACAAGTGATTAAGATTTTAAAGAAGAACTAATTCTACTCATACTGTTTGGTTTACTTATTTTGCAATAACTTATTGGTAATGTTTAATTGAATAAATATATTGCTTCATTTTGTCTAAATTGACGTGGTCTATGCCAGGGGTGTCAAACTGGTTTTCATTGAGGGCCACGTCACAGTTATGGTTGCCCTCAGAGGGCCGCTTGTAACAATGAGTAATATATGAATATACATGTACTGTATATATATAGTACATTAACAATATATATTTTTACTTTAGCTGCAAAATTTTTTTTTTTAAAAACTATAAAAACTAGCAGCTCAGTCACCAGAATTTTACAGTAAAAGCAGTGTTTTTTTTTTACAGCTTTTAAAAAAATTGAATAAATGGAATGGAATGGAGAAACAATACCACTGTTTTTAGCAACAGAGCTGCCAGGTTTGTTTTTTTTACAGTAAAATCTTGTTTTAAAGTTTTAGTGTCTTACTGTATATGGAAAAAAACAGTACCAAAGTTGATTTTATGGTAAAAAACTCAGTCGGCGGAAGTTAACTGTAAAATCTATCGTCAATTTTACAGTCTACAATTTGATTGATGATTTGTTTTGAAATCGTAAGTCAGGCAGATATTTAAGTACAGTATTTATCTTTATTTTAACAAAAAATATTTTGGGAATATATTATATAATATTTTAATAATATTTAATTTGAAAAGATATGCAATTGCATGCAGTACATGATTTTTAATGTCAAAACGGAAACAACATATATATTTAGTAAGAAAAGATTAAGCATTTTATTAACGCATATTATTTCCAGGCTTTCGCGGGCCACATAAAATATTGTGGCGTGCCAGATTTGGCCCCCTGGCCTTGAGTTTGACACCTGTGGTCTATGCTGTTATAGCACAGTTTTTAGAGTTGTTTGTAGTGCTGCAGCTATCGATTATTTTAGTAATTGAGTACTTTTATTGATTACTTTGTTCGATTAATCGAGTAATCGGATAACACACACTTCATAGCCTCAATGCATATTTTAGGGAAAATAGTTGAAATAAACAAATATTTTTTTGCTTGTCATTACCTTCATACTTTCATGCACATTATTAGCTTTAAAATTGCACTTTTAACATGTGTGCATTAATAAAAACTAGAAAATTCCCACGTTTGATGGGCCTGCTATCTGTGTCCTGGACCTCGTCGGAAGCCGCCGTGCTTTTGAAGATAGTGCCGATTGTCTGAATCCGAGAGTTTTAGATGTAACTGTACAAAATGAGCTACACAGCTAGCCTAAAACGTTAGCATGCTTACATAAAATTGCTAACATTTAGCATGATAAGAGTTATCATGTTTCACATGTCAATTAACACGGCTGTAAGGTGTATGGCCTCGGAAATAGAGAAAAAAAGTGTAAAATTAGATGAAAAAGTTAGCATGCTTGAGTTAGCTCGCTAGCATGCTATAATTTGCATGCTAAAAGCTAACAAGTGTCACATACCAAGTTATATGACTCCAAGGTAAACGGTAGCAAAACTAGCTCAAAAAGTTAGTACGCTAATGTTAGCATCCTAGCAAGCTAATTTTAGCATGCTAACAGTTAATTTGTGTCACATACAGTGTTGGGACTAACGCGTTACAAAGTAACGCGTTACTGTAACGCCGTTAGTTTCGGCGGTAACTAGTAATCTAACGCGTTATTTTTTATATTCAGTAACTCAGTTACCGTTACTGCATGATGCGTTACTGCGTTATTTTTTATGTAGTATCGGCTAGAAACAGAAGATCTGAGTGTGTTTTATTGCAGCGCTGCGGTGGAAAAGAAAAGGCGTGCTTTCTGTGGGTGGGGGCCGGGGGGACTCCCATACCGTAGTCGAGGGGCGCAGGGGAGACATATGTACTTCGGGGCTAACAACCTTCACTTTACCCGGAAGAAGGTCTTTACAGCTGAGGGTGAATGACGAGGCCGGCGGTTTGTTGCAACTTTGTGACTTTATTGGACGCAGCCATCCACCAAGCTAGAGCACCTGCACACACTCACTGTCGCCGCTCCCTCACTTCTCTCGCCCACTCACTCACTGACGTCATTCACCTCACACGCTGTCATATCTTAAAGGGCCACACACACACACACACACACACACACACACACACACACACACACACACACACACACACACACACACACACACACACACACACACACACACACACACACACACACACACACACACACACACACACACATACGCTACTCTCATAACAACTATCAAGACATCATGGCGAAGCCAGAAGTCGAGTTTTTTAACATGGAGACATTCTCAATACTTTTCTTTTGTCGAGCACAAAGAAAATAACATTTTAGTTAAATGTAAGTTGTGTCTTGGATCAAAGATCCTATCTACTTAAAGTTAAAGTGCCATTATGTTGCAGCTATTTAAAATAGTTTTGTCAATTTGTTCTGGCCTGAAATAAATTGGCCCTTTGAAACATATCTTTGTCTTTGTGTGTTGTATGTAGACCACATTGCTTAGCAGAGTTCAGTGATGCAAATGCATGTCAAGTTGATCAACACATTGTATTATTCTCCAGTGCAATAACAGTACTGAAATGAAGGCTAAAAGGGCATTAATGGGAGCTTTAAAAAAAGAGGGGAAAAAGAAGTAATTAAATAGTTACTTTTCACAGTAACGCATTACTTTTTGGTGTAAGTAACTGAGTTAGTAACTGAGTTACTTTTGAAATCAAGTAACTAGTAACTGTAACTAGTTACTGGTTTTCAGTAACTAACCCAACACTGGTCACATACCAAGTTCTATGACTCTAAGGTGTATGGCTGGGGAATTAGATTAAAAAAAAAAAGAGTACAATTTGCAAAAAAAAAGTTAGCACTTTAATGTTAGCATGCTAACTATTACATGCTAACAGTTTACAAGTGTCACGTACCACGTACTATGACTCTGGGGTAAACGGTAGCAAAACTAGCTCAAAAAGCTAGCATGCTAATTTTAGCATGCTAGCAAGCTAACATTCATTATTAACATTAAAATTGCACTTTTAACATGTGTGCATTAATGCAAATAAAAAAACTCTCTGTTGTTTGCCACCACACACACCGCTGCTCAGGGAAACTACCGTATTTTTCGGATTTTTTAAGTCGCAGTTTTTTTCATAGTTTGGCCAGGGGTGCGATTATACTCTGGAGCGACTTATGTGTGAAATTATTAAATCATTACCGTAAAATATCAAATAATATTAGTTATCTCATTCACGTAAGAGACTAGGCGTATATCAGCAATCGTCACACATACACACGTCAACCAATACAAATTCGGCGGGGGCGGGTCATGGCAGAAGTGCATTGTGAAAAAAAAAGATGCTACCTGCTACTTCCGTACCTATGAAAATTGATCATTTCAACATTGGCGGTAACTTATAAAAACTGAGAAGGGCTGAACAAAAATGGCACCGAAAAGGAAATCATATACTGCAGATTACAAGCTGGACGTAGTGAAATATGCAGCAGAAAACGGCAATCGAGCAGCAGAAAGAAAGTTTGGAGTAAGCGAGAAACTTGTAAGGGACTGGCGAAAAGCGGAAGCTACTCTTATTTAAATATTTAATACATTTAATAAAATAAATATTTACTCTATATTTAAATATTTATTTGAATTTTGACTAAAAAAGTTAGATGATATAATATTTGTTGCAATATTTGACACAGTTTTTTTCCCCTGTCAAACTTGAAAAAAACCCTACCGTATGTCTACGTTTTTTTGTTTTTTTTGTGTTTGTGAATGTTTATTGACAAAACATGCTTGAACCCATCTATCAATCCATTTTCTACCACTTGAACCAAATGAAATAAATTAAGTGTTTTTAGCAGCACATCATAATGAATTCATCATAGGTTGTCATGTAAACCAAACCTAACATTTCCCAACCTCCATACAATTACAATCTTAATAGTGTGTCTTTATAGTGTTAAAAATATGACCCTATAGATAGAGACTCTATCTATACACATACTTCTCCTATCTAACAGAATATTAACTAAGTAGGAGACAAACTAATCCCCTTTTACTTGGTATGGTCTGTTGATGTCAGTGATGACATCATCAAGCTTTTGCAAAACCAGGAAGTAGCTAGTGGCTCCGCCCCAAACATTTCTGAAGGTGAGCTGCTAAACACATGTATCCTGCAACAGATCAATCTAACTGAGACTCAACTAGTATTGTGTCTTACTAAGTACTGCTATAAATGTTAGCAAACCAATAACATAATGTGAATTATGACCTGTTGGGATTAATGATGAGTGCCAAACTCATCCACTTTGTCACAACTACCAATACATTTTAATCTTTAACATTTACATTATTTTAAAACAACATATTATTCATATGCATTGATAAAAAATAATGTTGTTGTTGTACTTTTGTGGAAGTCAATGGCTGGAGCTTAACTTTCCATAGCTGATGACATGTTAATATGTATAATCAAGCTACACAGTCTCTTGTGAGGATGTTTCAGAAAAAAAAAAAAATCAACAACACTTTTCCTCTTCCTTTTCGTCTTTTTTTGACGAAATGTTAAAAGGCAACTTGCTCAAAGTTACATTTAGAAACCCAAAAATACAGTGTATGTAGTAACCATTAGTGGTTTAAAAGAACATTTAAAAAGAAAAATCCGCATTTTTCACAATAACTAATAGGGGTGTGGGGAAAAAATTGATTTGAATTGCGATTCTCACATTGTGCGATTCAGAATCGATTCTCATTTGTAAAAAAATCGATTTTTTTTTTTTAATTTAATTTTTTTTTTCATTTTTTTTTTCAAATTAATCAATCCAACAAAACAGTACACAGCAATACCATAACAATGCAATCCAATTCCAAAACCAAACCCGACTCAGCAACACTCAGAACTGCAATAAACAGAGCAATTGAGAGGAGACACAAACACGACACAGAACAAACCAAAAGTAGTGAAACAAAAATGAATATTATCAACAACAGTATCAATATTAGTTACAATTTCAACATAGCAGTGATTAAAAATCCCTCATTGACATTATCATTAAACATTTATAAAAATAAAAATAAATGAACAATAGTGTCACAGTGGCTTACACTTGCATCGCATCTCATAAGCTTGACAACACAGTGTGTCCAATATTTTCTCAAAGATAAAATAAGTCATATTTTGGTTCATTTAATAGTTAAAACTAATTTACATTATTGCAATCAGTTGATAAAACATTGTCCTTTACAATTATAAAAGCTTTTTACGAAAATCTACTACTCTGCTTGCATGTCAGTAGACTGGGGTAGATCCTGCTGAAATCCTATGTATTGAATGAATAGAGAATCGTTTTGAATCTGGAAAATATGGTTTTTAAATCGAGAATCGCGTTCAATCGAAAAAAAAAAAAAGGATTTTGAATCGAATCGTGACCCCAAGAATCGATATTGAATCGAATCGTGGGACACCCAAAGATTCGCAGCCCTAATAACTAATTATATTGAAGATAATTGTTAGCTAGCATTCATGCACTTGCCCGTAGAGTGCAATCTCAGAGAAGCAACTAACAATCTACAGATATGTTGTAGAGTGCAATCCCAGAGAAGCAACAAACAATCTACAGATATGTTATGATAGAACAGGGGTGTCCAAAATTTGATTTCGGCGCCGCATTGGGCTAAAAAAATGTGGTCGATGGTTGAAAGCCGACTGCATGTAAAGTAACTAAATATATGAAAATATATACATAACGTGTGTCTACATATATTAATATAATGGATATATAATTATGATTGTAGTATGTGTAAGTCGAATCCTACCTTGTTTACTTCTGTGATAACCTCCTTAAAGTCTTGTAGTCAAGCAGCTAAAATGCGACAAACATGGATAAGTGTTGACAGAGCATTTAGCATTTCCCCATCATGTACTGTAATGCATTTAAATCGATGTAATTTTGAATTGTTTATGGTGCAGGGACCTTTTTTTTTATAATATCCACAAAGTTCAGTGAGCAGGTTATTTTATGTGTGACCATGTGTGTTGATGTTTTGTGCTGGTTGCATTTTTTTGCGCCATAACTAGGGAAGGTTGTTTGGATTGGGTCATAAAAGTTAATTTGCTCGGCTCACTTCTAAACACAATTCATGGTCATTGTCCTGAAGTACTCACATCATCCATACGATTGTGGCAAAGTTGCAGCAATTAGATTGTCAGATATTTAAAATAATTTTAAAACTCCCCACCGTCCAGATTCTTTATTAAACTCACCGCCAAATTGAAGACGCTGGCGGCCCGCACTTGGCTCGCGGGTTGTAGCTCGGACACACTTGTGATAGAATATACATTCAATGATAGCTAACGTTTAGTAGCTAAACTTTGCCAAATTGCTGCATACATCATGCATGTGTGTTATGTGGGGCGTAGTTTATGTTCTAAAAGAGTATAATAATGCTGACAATTCTCTGGAAAGTTAGCGCCCTCTAGGCAGCCGCATGAGGTTGCAAACAGACCCTTTTAATGGAGGACTACAATTCAAGAGTGCATTTTACAGTCAGCAGGGATCAATGTGGGCCTTTACTTAACACAACATTTCCTCTGGTGCCTTTCAGCTGCCTAATGGAGTCACTTACCACCCCAACACCCACCAGGACAGGCTGGGGAAACTGCAAGAGCATCTTCGCATGCTTTCCGTGCTGTTCCGCAAGCTGCGCCTCGTCTACGACAAATGCTCTGAAAACTGTGCTGGGCTGGACCCTATACTTCCTGAGGTACAAGTTAGTATTCATATGAATAATTTGCTTTATATTATTGCAAAAGTCGCAGAACTCAGGAAAAATTATCAGAACAAAAACAGAACATTCGTCAATGATACGGCTTGTTTATTTTCTTATATTCGTTAGCACTTTTTAATAAGATTGCATCTCTTCTATCAGAATCCCAAGTTCACCTTTCTTACCTACTGGAATGTATTTGCTGACTTGCAATTCGATTGAGTCATGACTTCACTTAAGGTTTTATGAGGCAAATGATTATTCTGACCCTGAGTTGAACTTTTTTTGTATTACGATTCTCAAGCCGAGGTACAGTACTTAATGAAATATGTTATGTTTTTAGAGGAGACTTTTTTGGGGGAATTTTGCCCGTCTTTATCAATCCCTGTGTAAGACAAGAACACACACCTTTCTCTTTTTGTGTGTTCTAAATAATAAAAAAACAGCAAGCAAGAGGCGGCTAACAATGCAGGTACCGTATTTTTCGGAGTATAAGTCGCTCCGGAGTATAAGACGCACCGGCGGAAAATGCATAATAAAGAAGGAAAAAAAACATATATAAGTCGCACTGGAGTATAAGTCGCATTTTTTGGGGAAATTTTGATAAAACCCAACACCAAGAATAGACATTTGAAAGGCAATTTGAAATAAATAAAGAATAGTGAACAACAGGCTGAATAAGTGTACGTTATATGAGGCATAAATAACCAACTGAGAACGTGCCTGGTATGTTAACGTAACATATTATGGTAAGAGTCATTCAAATAACTATAACATATAGAACATGCTATACGTTTACCAAACAATCTGTCACTCCTAATCGCTAAATCCCATGAAATCTTATAAGTCTAGTCTCTTACGTGAATGAGCTAAATAATATTATTTGATATTTTACGGTAATGTGTTAATAATTTCACACGAGTCGCTCCTGAGTATAAGTCGCACCTATGAAACTATGAAAAAATCTCCGATTTATAGTCCGAAAAATAGGGTAATAGGAATTGACCTATTCCACCTCTAAAGCAATTGAAAACAACTCTAATAACGCTTTATTTACATGTTATGTATGTAATGTAGTAACAGGCACATTCATTACAACATATAATACTTACAGTATATAATATTTGTGTCACTATTAAGGATGAGTACCATTCACATTTCAACCGATACGGTTCCGATTCCGGGTACCTGGGAATCAAGACCGGTGCCGTACGATACCAGTTTTTGGTACTTTTGTGTGTGCTCATGTGTTATTAAATATACATTTCTTTAATAATAATATCATTATTTTATTTTAAGTTTAACAATGTGCTGAAAAAACAGTTGTCTAGTTGCTAAATGACAGTATAGTAGACTTTGTATGCATTTGCAATTATAATAAGTTCAATAAATCAAAGTTTATTTATATAGCCCTTAATCACAAGTGTCTCAAAGGGCTGCACAAGCCACAATGACATCCTCGGCTCAGTTAAGTTAAGAATCAGAATCAGAAATAGGGTAGGTAATAGAAGGGTCTCAATAGCCATGTGTACATGGACAACATTTATTTAATCTGGTCATCATTTAGATCAGTGGTTCTCAAATGGGGGTACGCGTACCCCTGGGGGTACTTGAAGGTATGCCAAGGGGTACGTGAGATTTTTTAAAAATGTCTGTCAAAAAGAACTGTGATAAGAAATGCAACAATGCAATATTCAGTGTTGACAGCTAGATTTTTTGTGGACATGTTCCATAAATATTGATGTTAAAGATTTCTTTTTTTGTGAAGAAATGTTTAGAATTAAGTTCATGAATCCAGATGGATCTCTATTACAATCCCCAAAGAGGGCACTTTAAGTTGATGATTACTTCTATGTGTAGAAATCTTTATTTATAATTGAATCACTTGATTATTTTTCAACATGTTTTTAGTTATTTTTATATCTTTTTTTCCAAATAGTTCAATAAAGACCACAACAAATGAGCAATATTTTGCACTGTTATACAATTTAATAAATCAGAAACTGATGACATAGTGCTGTATTTTACTTCTTTATCTCTTTTTTTCAACCAAAAATGCTTTGCTACCAAAAATGCTTGGCTCTGATTAGGGGGTACTTGAATTAAAAAAAATGTTCACAGGGGGTACATCACTGAAAAAAGGTTGAGAACCACTGATTTAGATTATAGAAATGGGACCCATAACCTCCCTGCTTGGCACTCAGCATCAAGGGGGGGTTAAATCACCAAAAATGATTCCCGGGCACGGCCACCGCTGCTGCCCACTGCTCCCCTCACCTCCCAGGGGGTGAACAACGGTGATGGGTCAAATGCAGAGAATAATTTCGCCACACCTAGTGTGTGTGTGACAATCATTGGTACTTTAACTTTAACTTTAGAATGTTTAGTGTACATGTGCCCTGAAAAAAATTATCTGATTATGACATGTATTTTTATGCATCACACCTTAAATCGAGATACTTTACTATGACATGTGCAGAACCGAACATACACGGAAAGGTGTATTATAATTTGTGCTGTGGCGCCATTTTTTGGATGAGTTCGCTCACTTCAGCCTGTTCAGTGGCCTTGTGGTTAGAGTTTCCGCCCTGAGATTGGTAGGTCGGGAGTTCAAACCCTGGCCGAGTCATACCAAAAACTATAAAAATGTGACGCATTACCTCCCTGCTTGGCACTCAGCATCAAGGATTGGAATTGGGGGTTAAATCACCAAAATGATTCCTGAGCGCGGCCACCACTGCTCCCCTCACCTCCCAGGGGGTGGAACAAGGGGATGGGTCAATTGCAGAGGGTAATTTCACCACACCTAGTGTGTGTGTGTGACTATCAGTGGTACTTTAACTTTCAGGTGCTGAAGAAGCAGTAGGCTTCCACTGTAAACAAACATGACTTTGTGCATTTATGCTTGTTCGACGTATTTTTTCCTTCTGTTCAGTACTTTTGTTTTACATCTCTTTTTTGAAATGGATATGTTCTGTGCTTTTTATGTTGTGATTATATACCGGTTGTGGCGCGTCTTCACGTTACGACATTCTGTGTACGTGTTTGAAGCTAGCAGATAGCACTTGGAGTAGCTGTAATGTCGTGAATAATTGACACTTAATACATACTTTTATTTTTGCTAGTCTCGTTTTAAAGCAACAAACTCAACAGTGTATAATGCTACGTCTGGATATGTTGAAATGGGGGGGTACAGACAACAGCAAGACAATCGCTTCATTCCCAGACTAATAAGTGTAGTCCCCCTCCACCACCAAAGTATAGCTGACATCAAAGACATGCGCAGTAAGGATAATTCTAACCCAAATTCGGAAGGTTTTCATGCGCTACAAACCGAATGACTATCGGCATAAACCACCCGTTTCGATCGGAATTAAATTTTAATCCGAATGTGTGTAATTGAGCCAGAATATATAAAAATGGGACCCATAACCTCCCTGCTTGGCACTCAGCAACAAAGGGTTGGAGTTGGGGGTTAAATCACGAAAATGATTCCCGGGCGCGGCGCCGCTGCTGCCCACTGCTCCCCAAGGGGATGGGACAAATGCAGAGGACAAATTTCACCACATCTAGTGTGTGTGTGACAATCATTGGTACTTTAATCTTAATCTTTAATATAGATTGGTTGCAATCCCATGACCTAGAGGCACATTTGTGCACTTCAAGGTTTCTGGCGATTAGGGTACTTTTTATTAACCTGAATCAGTGCAGATTTAGGCTTATTTGTAAAGGTTTAGAGGCAAATATAAAAGCGATCATGAAAAAAATATTTTAAAATGGGATGGTGTGAATTTCCTGCCATAAATATTAGTCTCATCTACAATTCATGTCTGCAGTTATTATGTGAAGCATATTTTGTCTCATTATTTAGCTGTGTATGTCCCTGTTGTTCAGCCTGAATCTTTGCTAGCGATGTCAAGATTCAGTGCAATGCTGGCTAAAATAGAAGGCTTTTGGAGGAAGTAGACCATTGTTACCATCACAGCCCGCTCCTCTTTATAGACACAAACAATGACAATCCTTACTCTGGGGGACTCTAATCTCAACTACTCCCTCTAGGTGTTTCTTTTCCACACTTCAAGACTAATTTGTCCCACACAGGTGAGTCTCCAGAGTGCCTTTGCGGCCAGTTATAATCTCCAGCCACCTTCTGAAAAAAACAGAACATGTGCTGTGCTGCACTCTCTTTTTCTTCATGCATGGCCAGACACACGCCAAATACAAACATTTATGCAGTGTCTCACTACCACACAGACATGCATGTTAACATACACACTTACTGGTTCATTGCACTCATGCACTTTGTAGAGGTACATACAGCTAAACTATACCCCTATAAAGTCTGTTTGATTGGATTTATGCATTAATGAAGTGCACTACATGACTGCAACCAGCACAGGTATAATTGATTTAGTGTAATTTAAAAATGTCCGCTATGGGAAGTTGAACTATCAATCAATCAATCAATCAATGTTTATTTATATAGCCCTAAATCACAAGTGTCTCAAAGGGCTGTACAAGCCACAACGACATCCTCGGTACAGAGCCCACATAAGGGCAAGGAAAACTCACCCCAGTGGGACGTCAATGTGAATGACTATGAGAAACCTTGGAGAGGACCGCATATGTGGGTAACCCCCCCCCCCCCCCCCCCCCCTCTAGGGGAGACCGAAAGCAATGGATGTCGAGTGGGTCTGACATAATATTGTGAAAGTCCAACACATCAGCGAAAGTCCAGTCCACGGTGGGGCCAGCAGGAACCATCCCGAGTGGAGACGGGTCAGCAGCGTAGAGATGTCCCCATCTGATGGACAGGCTAGCGGTCCACCCCGGGTTGGGAGCAGAGTAGAAAAGAAAAGAAAAGAAACGGCAGATCAACTGGTCTAAAAAGGGAGTCTATTTAAAGGCTAGAGTATACAAATGAGTTTTAAGATGAGACTTAAATGCTTCTACTGAGGTAGCATCTCTAACTTTTACCGGGAGGGCATTCCATAGTATTGGAGCCCGAATAGAAAACGCTCTATAGCCCGCAGACTTTTTTTGGGCTCTGGGAATCACTAATAAGCCGGAGTTCTTTGAACGCAGATTTCTTGCCGGGACATATGGTACAATACAATCGTCAAGATAGGCAGGAGCTTGACCGTGTAGTATTTTATACGTAAGTAGTAAAACCTTAAAGTCGCATCTTAGATGCACAGGAAGCCAGTGCAAGTGAGCCAGTATAGGCGTAATATGATCAAACTTTCTTGTTTTTGTCAAAAGTCTAGCAGCCGCATTTTGTACCATCTGTAATCTTTTAATGCTAGACATAGGGAGGCCCGAAAATAAAACGTTATAGTAATCGAGACGAGATGTAACGAACGCATGGATAATGATCTCAGCATCGCTTGTGGACAAAATGGAACAAATTTTAGCGATATTACGGAGATGAAAGAAGGCCGTTTTAGTAACACTCTTAATGTGCGACTCAAACGAGAGAGTTGGGTCGAAGATAATACCCAGATTCTTTACCGAGTCGCCTTGTTTAATTGTTTGGTTGTCAAATGTTAAGGTGGTATTATTAAATAGATGTCGGTGTTGAGCAGGACCGATAATCAGCAATTCCGTTTTCTTAGCGTTGAGTTGCAAAAAGTTAGCGGACATCCATTGTTTAATTTCATTAAGACACGCCTCCAGCTGACTACAATCCGGCGTGTTGGTCAGCTTTAGGGGCATGTAGAGTTGGGTGTCATCAGCATAACAGTGAAAGCTAACACCGTATTTGCGTATGATGTCACCTAGTGGCAGCATGTAAATACTAAAGAGTGCAGGGCCAAGAACCGAACCCTGGGGAACTCCGCACGTTACCTTAACATAGTCCGAGGTCACATTGTTATGGGAGACACACTGCATCCTGTCAGTAAGATAAGAGTTAAACCAAGACAAGGCTAAGTCTGTCATCCCAATACGCGTTTTGATACGCTCTAATAAAATATTATGATCAACAGTATCGAAAGCGGGGCTAAGATCAAGAAGCAGCAACATAGATGAAGCATCAGAATCCATCGTTAGCAATAGATCATTAGTCATTTTTGCGAGGCCTGTCTCCGTAGAGTGATTTGCCCTGAAACCGGACTGAAAAGGTTCACAGAGATTGTTAGACGCTAAGTGTTCATTTAGCTGCTGTGCTACAATTTTTTCGAGGATTTTCCAGATAAACGGAAGGTGGGACACCGGCCGGTAGTTTACCAGGAGATCAGGATCGAGGTTAGGTCTTTTGAGTAGAGGAAGTATAACCGCTTTTTTGAATGCTAGGGGAACAGTGCCAGAGGAAAGTGATAAGTTTATAATATTTAACACTGATGGACCTAATAATACAAAAAGCTCCTTGATAAGTTTCCCAGGAATTGGGTCAAGTACACATGTTGTTTGTTTTGTCCCATTTACACATTTTGACAATTCCTCCAATGTTATTTCATCAAAGAGAGAGAAACTATTTTGGAGGGCGGTATCCGTCGTATATACAGTCGTATTTGTGTTAATAGAACCCAGTTGTAGCTGAGATGCATTGTCTTTAATCTCTTTTCTAATGACTTCAATTTTCTTATTAAAGAAATTCATAAAGTCATCTGCTGAGTGGGTGGAGCTACTGGGAGGAGTCCCTTGTTGGGTTAGCGATGCTACTGTACTAAACAGAAATTTAGGATCATTTTTGTTGAGGTGGATGAGATTTGAGTAATATTTAGCTTTAGCTGAGGTAAGCATGCGTTTATAAGTTATTAAACTATCACACCATGCTTGATGGAAAACCTCAAGTTTAGTCGCACGCCATTTGTGTTCCAGCTTTCTACATGATAATTTCTGGGCTTTAGTTTCTTCTGTAAACCATGGGGTACGCCTTTTAGGGGCCCTTTTTAGCTTTAGCGGTGCTACACTATCAATGGTGTCGCGCAGGGCGTCATTAAAGTTGTTAGTGAGGTTATCAATAGAGCCCACATAATTTGGGAATGGTGCCATTACCGAAGGCAGTAGGTCAGTAAGAGTCGTCGTTGTGGCAGCATTAATGTTGCGGCTGCTATAGTAGTTATTATTATTATTATTAGTTTGTTGACAATTTGTCAGAACTTCGAATTTTATAAGGTAATGATCGGACATTACTTTAGTGTACGGGAGTATCGTAACTTTAGAGGTGGTGACACCCCTGACAAGCACTAGATCTATCGTATTACCGTTGCGATGCGTGGGTTCATTTATTATTTGTGTAAGACCACAGCTATCAATTATAGTCTGGAGCGCCACGCATGGAGGGTCCGATGGGGTATTCATATGGATATTAAAGTCCCCCATTATGATTATATTGTCGGCGTGCATCACTAGATCAGCAACAAACTCTGAGAATTCACTGATGAAGTCCGAATAGGGCCCAGGGGGGCGGTAGATAACAGCCAGGTGGAGAGGCAGCGGTGTGACAAACCTCAAAGTGAGCACCTCAAACGAGTTATATTTATTATTTAGGTTAGGTGTAAGATTATAGTTTTCATTGTATATTAGTGCGACACCCCCTCCCCTTTTAAGAGGTCGGGCAACATGTGTATTGGTATAGTTAGGAGGAGATGTCTCATTTAGCGCAAAAAAATCGTCTGGTTTGAGCCAGGTCTCGGCGAGACCAATGACGTCAAGTTTGTTGTCTCTAATGACTTCATTAACTAATAACGTTTTGGAAGATAATGATCTTATGTTTAAAAAGCCCATATTATAAGTAGTGGGCTGTTTTGAGGATTGTTTATTGAAATTATCCGAAGTAGCAATATTAATAATGTTGCGTTTATTATGCGTATTGCACTTTAAATAGTTTCGACCATATCTAGGAATTGATACGACGGGGGTATTCAGATTGTTTGCTTGATGTTGCGATAAACTGAACGCATCATAGTTAGCTACCTCAGTACAATGTATGTCTGCCTCTGACACGGTCACAAAAGAAAAAACATTATGTGAGTTGTGTTTTATTCTAAGAGAATTGCTATGTGTGCAGGGATTATCCAGCCTGACGCCGGCTAGTTCTAGTTTAAATGGCTTCTTACCCGGAGACTCCACGCTTCTTTGGTTAGCTTTTCTCTTTGTTGTTAGCCCCGCTCGGCATCCCCGCTTCTGCTTCCGCTCGCACGGCTTATGTCGTCTCCATTGGCGGTCACCGCTAGCACTTGACTCCGCTGCTACAAAGGCCGCTCGATGTAGCCCGCGAAGTATTCCCATGCTAGCGAGGAGGTCCACCGTACATGCATCTTTCTGCCAAAAAGACCGGGACAGCATTACTCTTCTTAAAATGATTTGCATTGAAACAGAACATTCAGAGTAAGATTCTCCTGTCTCATTATAAATAAGAAAAACATAGTGGAACCTGTTTAATCAAGGCCCCTCAGATTGGTTGGTTTATGGGCTGACAAAAATGGTTGTCAACATAACCGGAAACCAAAACCATTTGTTCCTTGCATTTACTTGTGACTTAAGGTTGTTGGCTGACATCGTTTTCTTTCATTTGTGAATATTTTTTGAATTCTTGTGTTTTAATGACATTTAAAATCCTTATGTAACAGCTGCTGTGGTAATTTATTTGTACGGCTTGCATACAATGACATTAAATACGATTTAGTACATGCGCACCTTTCATTTGTTCGCAATAAATAAATAAATAAATTATAAAAGGGTGCATTTTGTTGTTTGTGGTAGAAATGAGGTTAATACCATCATGCTTTTGTTTTGAAGCTCAAGCACTGAACAGGAAGCCGCTGTTTGTATGTTTTAATGTTGTCTAACTAGACCAGTGTCGAGGCCCACCACAAGCAGAAAATGTAAAAAAAATTAAACTCAGTAGCTTATATTGACATTATAAAGTCGTTTTCATCAAATACTTGACATATTTGTTTAATAAGAATTTAGAACATAACCATAAGCATTTATGCATGCATTACTAATTAATTTGTCTGAAAGTAGGCCTACAAAGCAATTAGCTACCTGCTGCCACCGACTGTTATGGAAGAGTATTACATGGTTACTTTGCCAATCTCCAGACAGTGCAGACACTCAACAACGGCGCATTATTTGCGGATTATAAATATTGTTTTGCAAAAAATATTTGAAACTGCATAATTTCCCACGGCACACCAGCCAATATTTCACAGGCACGGTGGTTGGAAAATACTGAACTCAACATATTTGTGTTGCTATTGTCGTTTTTGTTGCATAGCGAATATGACGAAGTTAAAAATATTCCAACACATTGGAATCAGAATCGGCTTTATTGGCCAAGTATGTTTAACACACAAAGAATTCGACTCGGTAGACTGTGCTGTCTTTGTTCAATGCAAGAAACTATGAGAGAACACAATACCGTGGTGGCCATCCACGGCACCATATTGGTGTTAGAACAAGTGGGAAACATTAAAGAACACAAAGGACGTACAATAAATTAAAGGAAACCAAAACTGATGCAACCAGCTGCCACTTCAGAGTTGTTTTTTCTGCATACAGCTACAAAAGTTGTATGCTTGCATGTTCGAAATAAACTCAAACTCAAACTCAAACTCAAAGTAAAAAACAAACGAAAAAGCAATAAATAATACATGCTGCGCACACACACGATTGCACCATGCAAAGACAAACAACAAAACAAAACAAACACAATTTCAACACCCACAGACACTAGGGGTGAGTACCAAATTCAGTACTTTAATACGTACCGACCAAAGTCTGTTGGTACTACCGGGTACCGATTCACGTAAAATCAGATGGTGCCATACCTTGCTACCTTTTTTGCACGGGACGTCATGCCTGGTTGCAAACTTAGCACCGACTTAAGCACTTGGTCAAGAAACAAGCAGTAAAGCACTCAAATCAAGCACTCGAAGCACTCAAATCGGACATAGACGATCTGCTTCAAGGTAACCAAGCCAAGAAGGTACCCAAAAGTAAAGTAAGGTTCCACTTTTCGAAAAGCATTAGCTCGATGCTAATTTAGTTTGGATTTGCAAAAGACCTGCTACTAATTAGCATTAGCGATTTTACACTGCGATTTCACACCTCCAAATTTGGTAATAAAAACTATAAGATGCATGTTACAATCAAACAGCTGGTGTGTGCAATACTTGCAGTGTAATCTAAAATCTAAAAAACTACTTCCTAGCTAAGGCAAACACACCGTACTCTATACACTGCTACCATCTAATGTCTTGGAATTACACCTAAATGCAAAGTTTACTACATAATACAGCATGTACTTGCAAATGAAACAAAGAAGTGTAAGAAAGCATGATATGTAACAACTGGACAGCACAGCTCAGTGCTCATGAAAAAATAAGATTTTTCTATCAAACAATTTTTTATCGTTTTGACATATTTTCAATTGTTGGTGCTCTTTGTACAATGTACTTGAGATTGTTTAGAGACTTCAATGACGTTTTAAAATAAAAACAACTAACAACAAATCTAACATCTTCTTTGGGTGTTAATATAGACTATACTTGTGTTTAGAGACTCTTTACTTCTGTCACTGGATGTCCCTGACTTTATCTTCTTAAAGCCGCCACTGTCCTCTTAATATTTGCACATTTTGTAGATGGCTGTCCGTGGGTATATCTGGGATATATTAAAATTACAACCCCTTCGCAGAAATGCTGACAACGCTCCAGACAAGGGCGTGCGTTTTGTTCACAGCGCGGTTTTCGGTTATCAAAGTCTTTTTTTCAGCGATCAAGTTTTCTGTACATCATTTGTCAATATTGCGCAAATAATAGGCTATATATACAAACCCCGTTTCCATATGATTTGGGAAATTATGTTAGATGTAAATATGAACGGAATACAATGATTTGCAAATCGTTTTCAACCCATATTCAATTGAATGCACTACAAAGACACCATATTTGATGTTTAAACTCATAAACTTTTTTTTTTTTGTTTCAAATAATAATTAACTTAGAATTTCATGGCTGCAACACATTAAGATTAAGATTAAAGTACCAATGATTGTCACACACACACTAGATGTGGTGAAATTTGTCCTCTGCATTTGACCCATCCCCTTGGGGAGCAGTGGGCAGCAGCGGCGCCGCGCCCGGGAATCATTTTAGTGATTTAACATGCCAAAGTAGTTGGGAAGGGGCATGTTCGCCACTGTGTTACATGGCCTTTCCTTTTAACAACACTCAGTAAACGTTTGGGAACTGAGGAGACACATTTTTGAAGCTTCTCAGGTGGAATTCTTTCCCATTCTTGCTTGATGTACAGCTTAAGTTGTTCAACAGTCCGGGGGTCTCCCTTGTGCTATTTTAGGCTTCATAATGCGCCACACATTTTCAATGGGAGACAGGTCTGGACTACAGGCAGGCCAGTCTAGTACCCGCACTCTTTTACTATGAAGCCACGTTGATGTAACACTTGGCTTGGCATTGTCTTGCTGAAATAAGCAGGGGCGTCCATGGTAATGTTGCTTGGATGGCAACATATGTTGCTCCAAAACCTGTATGTACCTTTCGCCTTCACAGATGTGTAAGTTACCCATGTCTTGGGCACTAATACACCCCCATACCATCACTCATGCTGGCTTTTACACTTTGCGCCTACAACAATCCGGGTGCTTCTTTTCCTCTTTGGTCCGGAGGACACGACGTCCACAGTTTCCAAAAACAATTTGAAATGTGGACTCGTCAGACCACAGAACACTTTTCCACTTTGTATCAGTCCATCTTAGATGAGCTCAGACCCAGCGAAGCCAACGGCGTTTCTGGGTGTTGTTGATAAACAGTTTTCGCCTTGCATAGGAGAGTTTTAACTTGCACTTACAGATGTAGTGACTAACTGTAGTTACTGACAGTGGGTTTCTGAAGTGTTCCTGAGCCCATGTGGTGATATCCTTTACACACTGATGTCGCTTGTTGATGCAGTACAGCCTGAGGGATCGAAGGTCACGGGCTTAGCTGCTTACGTGCAGTGATTTCTCCAGATTCTCTGAACCCTTTGATGATATTATGGACCGTAGATGGTGAAATCCCTAAATTCCTTGCAATAGCTGGTTGAGAAAGGTTTTTCTTAAACTGTTCAACAATTTGCTCAGGCATTTGTTGACAAAGTGGTGACCCTCGCCCCATCCTTGTTTGTGAATGACTGAGCATTTCATGGAATCTACTTTTATACCCAATCATGGCACCCACCTGTTCCCAATTTGTCTGTTCACCTGTGGGATGTTCCAAATAAGTGTTTGATGAGCATTCCTCAACTTTATCAGTATTTATTGCCACCTTTCCCAACTTCTTTGTCACGTGTTGCTGGCATCAAATTCTAAAGTTAATGATTATTTGCACAAAAAAAAGTTTATCAGTTTGAACATCAAATATGTTGTCTTTGTAGCATATTCATTTGAATATGGGTTGAAAAGGATTTGCAAATCATTGTATTCTGTTTATATTTACATCTAACACAATTTCCCAACTCATATGGAAACTGGGTTTGTATATCAATTCATATTGTAATGACCATCGATCCAGTTTCTACCGCTTGTCCCTCTCGGGGTCGCGGGGGGTGCTGGGGCCTATCCCAGCTGCACTCAGGTGGAAGGCGGAGTACACCCTGGACAAGTCGCCACCTCATCGCAGGGCCAACAAAGATAGAAAACATTCACACTTACATTCACACACTAGGAACAATTTAGTGTTGCCAATCAACATATCCCCAGGTGCATGTCTTTGGAGGTTGTTAATGTTTTATGTTCGTGTCGTTTGGATTTGATGTCAGTTTTTCCCTTGATCACAAATGCACCTTTCGTGCCTGAAAGGTGATTGGTGGAGAATGAGGAAGTGTTGTTGTGTGTTTAGTAGGGTTGTATGGTATACCGGTATTAGTATAGTACATCGATACTAATGAATCATATTCGGTACGATACAGCCTCTGAAAAGTACAGTTTTTTTGGCATCCCAACATATTCTTTCGTTTTTTTAAATGTATATTATGTTTATAAACTCAGGAAATACGTCTCTGGACCAATGAATATGACCAATGTATGATCCTGTAATGATTTGGTATCGGATTGATACCCAAATTTGTGGTATCATCCAAAACTAATGTAAAGTATCAAACAACAGAAGAATAAGTGAGCCTTTGTTTTAGGGGTGCATTGGATCAAAAAACTCACGGTTCGGATCGTTTCTCTGATCAGAGTCACGGATCGGATAATTTTTCGGATCAGCAAAAAAAAAAAAAAAGACAAGACAAATAAACAGAAGTTTTGTCTGTTTTTGTGTATTAACACTTTTAAATTATTAAATTAAATTATATAAAATCAACTTAAAGTGCACAAGGCATAGTATCTTCTAATGAAAAACAATGCAATAGAGAAGGGCATTTTTCCTTTCTTTAAACTTGGACCAATGACCATTAATAAAAAACAACTTAAAGTGCAACATAAGAAGGCACATCTTCCTTGAAACATAGGTAGTGAAATAAAGCCTGACATCTGGAGTGATGGTGCTGTCTTCCATACTTGGAGCCATGGATTGTAGAATCCTTGTTTTCAGTGGCAGGATCATTGACACAGATGGTGAAGTTTCAGTGCTCAGTCGAGATTTAACAGTTTTGAGGGGTTTAAGCACCTGGAGGACCTCTTCTGCCACTCTCACATCATCATCAGACAGGGTGATGATGTCTTTGACATTTTTCTTCAGGGTCTTGTGGGTCAATGCAGAGTATATAGCTGCCTGCTGCTCCAACATATCATAAGTGGAGTTCCACCTCGTTGGGACATCATGTATGAGCTTATGAGTAGGCAGCTTTAGCATTTATTGCTTTGTCTTAAGCACATGAGCAGCTGTTGTGCTTGGGTGGAAGTTGGAAACCACCTTCCTGATCCTCCCAAGGAGGCGCTCCATCCTATTGACTGAGATTCCCTTCTGTGATGCCAAATTCACTACATGTGCAAAGCACCTGTCTGTGGTCCCAGTCCTGCCTCATTCACTCCATTTATTTGATTTTTGGCATTATCAGTTGTGACTGGGATATTAGTACTGGGCCTCTTTATCTTCCATTCCTCCACTGCTTGTGTCAGTACCTGCGCAAGGTGACTCTCGTAGAGGGGGCGTGTCTTCTCATCTCCCATTCTGCTGTGATGAAGTGAGCGCTTATCGTCACATAGCTCCCCTGGACGTCCACCAGTCTGTCGTGAGCGCAACAGATGATGCTCGGGATAGTTCATCCACAACTTTTTTCTTCTCCTGCTCATAAAGATCTGGCACAATCTTATCGCTGAAGTGGGTACGCGACGGAATGTCGTAACGTGGCTCAAGCA
The DNA here is from genome assembly GCF_033978785.1 of Entelurus aequoreus. NCBI lineage: Eukaryota > Metazoa > Chordata > Actinopteri > Syngnathiformes > Syngnathidae > Entelurus > Entelurus aequoreus. Next base: position 34,161,931 of record NC_084750.1, on the reverse strand, counting down.
CTTTCAGCATGTTTAAAACCCTCCTTTTGCACAAGTGAATATGGCCTCATGTCTGCACCTAGAAACACACCGATTAAATGGCGCGGAGCGTTCAAGTTCCTCCGTTACTCCGCTCGCCATGACCACGCTGTGTTTGTACTGAACATGCGAACAACTTTTTTTTTTTCATAAATCAAACCGCGGATCACGTGTGTGCCGAACAGAAGATATTGATTCGAACGGATCAATGTTCGGATTCAGGAGGAACAGTGTGGTTTTCGTCCTGGTCGTGGAACTGTGGACCAGCTCTATACTCTCGGCAGGGTCCTTGAGGGTGCATGGGAGTTTGCCCAACCAGTCTACATGTGTTTTGTGGACTTGGAGAAGGCATTCGACCGTGTCCCTCGGGAAGTCTTGTGGGGAGTGCTCAGAGAGTATGGGGTATCGGACTGTCTGATTGTGGCGGTCCGCTCCCTGTATGATCAGTGCCAGAGTTTGGTCTGCATTGCCGGCAGTAAGTCGGACACGTTTCCAGTGAGGGTTGGACTCCGCCAAGGCTGCCCTTTCTCACCGATTCTGTTCATAACTTTTATGGACAGAATTTCTAGGCGCAGTCAAGGCGTTGAGGGGATCTGGTTTGGTGGCTGCAGGATTAGGTCTCTGCTTTTTGCAGATGATGTGGTCCTGATGGCTTCATCTGGCCAGGATCTTCAGCTCTCGCTGGATCGGTTCGCAGCTGAGTGTGAAGCGACTGGGATGAGAATCAGCACCTCCAAGTCCGAGTCCATGGTTCTCGCCCGGAAAAGGGTGGAGTGCCATCTCCGGGTTGCGGAGGAGACCCTACCCCAAGTGGAGGAGTTCAAGTACCTTGGAGTCTTGTTCACGAGTGAGGGAAGAGTGGATCGTGAGATCGACAGGCGGATCAGTGCGGCGTCTTCAGTAATGCGGACGCTGTATCGATCCGTTGTGGTGAAGAAGGAACTGAGCCGGAAGGCAAAGCTCTCAATTTACCAGTCGATCTATGTTCCCATCCTCACCTATGGTCATGAGCTTTGGGTTATGACCGAAAGGACAAGATCACGGGTACAAGCGGCCGAAATTAGTTTCCTCCGCCGGGTGGCGGGGCTCTCCCTTAGAGATAGGGTGAGAAGCTCTGCCATCCGGGGGGAGCTCAAAGTAAATCAATCATCAATCAATCAATCAGCTTTATTGTCCATTCTTACATGTACAAGACACATAAGAACTGAAATTACATTTTCGGCACAATCCCGCTAAGAGCAGACATACGTTACAGGGAGACAAGACGGGACCGCCAACGGATCAGCCTCACTTAGGCGCTCCTTAAAAAGGTGGGAAAAAGGTGACATTGGGGAAGTGGGGAAGTAAAAAAAAATATCAGTCTGAGGCTGGACCCTCAGGAATGGTCCAGACTGAGTCCGAGGAAAAAAACCTCACATAGCATGGCACACATAAACAAGGTACATTTAATCACAACAACTCGCAACAGAGTCATCCAACAGGACCTTGGAGGCCAGCAGCTGCTGTTGAGCGCTGCTCAGCCCCCAAACCCCGGAGGAATAAAGCAGTGGTGAAGGCGTTGGTTTGGGGAGGGGTATGTGCGTGCATGTATGCCCAATTAACTTGGGTGAGATGTTGGATTGTCTTTATGGGCCGAGGCCGGCCCCAAGAGTTCAAGAGTTCAAGAGTCTGACCCAGGTGCTTTTGAAAAAAAGGGAAAGGTCAAAAGCGTCCATCTTTGAGGAGTCCTCGGGGGAGTGTTTTCAAACAGCCTGTTCCTCAAGGCCATTCGAGGGAGTCGAATCGTAGATTAAGATGTTGTTTTTTCTTCGAGCAGTCAAAACAATGACATTCCTGCTCTATATGCTGGCTCTGAAAATTCCAATTTATTCTTTCTGTAACATCATCAAGATGGAATCTACCTTGCGATTCAAATCAGCAATCGCTCCAGTCTGTGATCCCACAGCACGACCCAGTCCTTCCATTGCGTTGAACAGCCTGTTGGCCCCTTGAGTGGCTGCCATCGTCTTCCGAATTTGACGATACACCAGAGCAATGCCCAGCCCAATCAGCAAATGCCCTGCGATCACAGCTCCAAATAGGTAGATGTCTTCCACGTCCTCGATGGAAAGGACTGAGAGGCACATGATTCTCCAAGTATTCCAGGAGTCTCTCACGTACCCCGCAGCAATGGTTCCATCAGGGCAGCCAGGCTCCCCCGAGCCTCTTTTCCTTGTCGAAAAGACTGTGTCAATTGCGTCGAGAGTCCAGTTGATCAAATTCATTTTGATGTTTAGATTTGAGGACAGCTCAAGAAAAGAGGCTTCAAAATAGTTCAGACAAGACAAAAAACAAAGAGAGCAAGCAGGGAAGGAGGGAGCGGAGAAAAATGCGACCGCCCTCACTAGAGGCAAGACAGAAAGCCGCTGCTCCTCCACATTGAGAGGAGCCAGTTGAGGTGGTTCGGGCATCTGGTCAGGATGCCACCCGAACGCCTCCCTAGGGAGGTGTTTAGGGCACGTCCGACCGGTAGGAGGCCACGGGGAAGACCCAGGACACGTTGGGAAGACTATGTCTCCAGGCTGGCCTGGGAACGCCTCGGGATCCCCCGGGAAGAGCTGGACGAAGTGGCTGGGGAGAGGGAAGTCTGGGTTTCCCTGCTTAGGCTGCTTCCCCCGCGACCCGACCTCGGATAAGCGGAGGAAGATGGATGGATGGATGGATGGATGGATCAATGTTGATCCGTTGCACCACTACTTTGTTTGCTTACTTACTAATAAAAGACAAGTTGTCTTGTATGTTCACTATTTTATTTAAAGGCCTACTGAAACCCACTACTACCGACCACGCAGTCTGATAGTTTATATATCAATGATGAAATCTTAACATTGCAACACTGGGTTGACTTATAAAGTGCAATTTTAAATTTCCCGAGAAACTTCCGGTTGAAAACGTGTAGGTATGATGACGTTTGCGCGTGAGGTCAATGGTTGAAGCGGAAGTATTCGGACACATTGTATCCCAATACAAACAGCTCTGTTTTCATCACAAAATTCCACAGTATTCTGGACATCTGTGTTGGTGAATCTTTTGCAATTTGTTTAATGAACAATAGAGACTGCAAAGAAGAAAGCTGTGGGTGGGATCGGTGTATTAGCGGCTGGCTGCAGCAACACAACCAGGAGGACTTTGAGTCGAATAGCAGACGCGCTATCCGACACTAGCCGCCAACCGCATCGATGATCGGGTGAAGTCCTTCGATCGCTTCTGACCGTAACTTAGTGTGTCGTCGATCGCTGGAACGCACGTGAGCACGGGTGTTGATGAGCAGATGAGGGCTGGCGTAGGTGGATAGCTAATGTTTTTAGCATAGCTCTGACGAGGTCCCGTAGCTAAGTTAGCTTCAATGGCGTCGTTAGCAACAGCATTACTGTACATGATGATCATGTTAGCTAGGCTACACTATATTATATTTAATTTGTTTTCAAGTAAAAAAAAAAATCCCTTATTTTCTATATTTGCTGTACAGATTTCCTTTACAAAGATATGTGTGGGATACTTCTCTTGTTGCCTTATTTATAATTTGACTTTATTTAATGGATTTATATTAATGTTTGGCGCAGCCGGACCGGAGCAGGAGAGGATAGAAAGAGGAAAAAAGTGAGACCGAGGGGGATATTGCGGGCACAAGAGGGGCATAAGACAGAGACAACAGAACAGCATCAGCAAATACAATATGTACAAAAGTGATAGTAAAGAAGCAGTTCGTGAAGTAAATAATAACACAGAAATGACAATGAACAATATTGCACTACAAATGGAGCAATACAAATACCAATAGAAATAGCACTATTGATAATGAATATTAATAATAATTAAGTATATTATCAACAATACAATTGTTTCAAATGCAACAATACATATATGTAATGATAACTTGAATTACAAAATAAAGCTGATAAACGGAGGGGAAAAAAGAGAAGCGAACTGTATTAACCTTGTAGATTGTTATAGTAACAATAGGCTAAGCTTTGTCAGTGTGCCGTGTTTTCCCCTAGGGGAACAACATTAAAGGCCTACTGAAATGATTTTTTAAAATTTAAACGGGAATAGCAGATCCATTCTATGTGTCATACTTGATCATTTCGCGATATTGCCATATTTTTGCTGAAAGGATTTAGTAGAGAAAATAGACGATAAAGTTCGCAACTTTTGCTCGCTGATAAAAAAAGCCTTGCCTGTACCGGAAGTAGCGTGACGTCAGAGGAGGTAATATCCTCACAATTTTCCTTTGTTTACAATGGAGCGAGAGAGATTCGGACCGAGAAAGTGACGATTACCCCATTAATTTGAGCGAGGATGAAAGATTCGTAGATGAGGAACGTTACAGTGAAGGACTTGAGAGGCAGTGATGGATGTATCTTTTTTCGCTCTGACCGTAACTTAGGTACAAGCTGGCTCATTGGATTCCACACTCTCTCCTGTTTCTATTGTGGATCACGGATTTGTATTTTAAACCACCTCGGATACTATATCCTCTTGAAAATGAGAGTCGAGAACGCGAAATCGACATTTAAAGTGACTTTTATCTCCAAGACAATACATCGGTGACACACTTAGCTACTGAGCTAACGTGATAGCATCGTTCTCAAATGCAGATAGAAACAAAATAAATAAACCCCTTACTGGAAGGATAGACAGAAGATCAACAATACTATTAAACCATGTACATGTAACTACACGGTTAAAAATTCTCAGCCTGGTAAGGCTTAACTATGCTGTTGCTAACGACGCTAAGGCTAATTTAGCAACTTAGCAACCGGACCTCACAGAACTATGTACTCTCTCCTTTTTCTATTGTGGATCACGGATTTGTGTTTTAAACCACCTCGCATACTATATCCTCTTGAAAATGAGAGTCGAGCACGCGAAATGGACATTTAAAGTGACTTTTATCTCCAAGACAATACATCGGTGACACACTTAGCTACTGAGCTAACGTGATAGCATCGTTCTCAAATGAAGATAGAAACAAAATAAATAAACCCCTGACTGGAAGGATAGACAGAAGATCAACAATACTATTAAACCATGTACATGTAACTACACGGTTAAAAATTCTCAGCCTGGTAAGGCTTAACAATGCTGTTGCTAACGACGCTAAGGCTAATTTAGCAACTTAGCAACCGGACCTCACAGAACTATGATAAAAACATTAGCGCTCCACCTACGCCAGCCAGCCCTCATCTTCCTATCAACAGCCGTGCTCACCTGCGTTCCAGCGATCAACGGCGCAACGAAGGACTTCATCCGTGGGTTTGGCGGCAAGCATCGGCTAGGCGTCTGCTATCAGGGTAAGTAGTCCTTGTTGTGTTGCTGTAAGTATTGTACTTAGCCGCTAAGACACCGATCGATCCCACCTACAACGTTCTTCTTTGCAGCCTCCATTGTTCATTAAACAAATTGCAAAAGATTCACCAACACAGATGTCCAGACTACTGTGGAATTTTGTCGAAGAAAACAAGAGGTTTTTGTATCGGGTCCGATGGGGTACAACCACTTCCGTGGATTTTGTGACGTCACGCGCATAAATCATATCCAAAGGAGTTTTTCAACCGGAAGTGTGGCGGGAATTTTAAAATTGCACTTTATAAGTTAACCCGGCCGTATTGGCATGTGTTTCAATGTTAAGATTTCATCATTGATATATAAACTATCCGACTGCGTGGTCGGTAGTAGTGGCTTTCAGTAGGCCTTTAATATATATGTTTGATGAAACGTGATTATATGCATGAGTGTATGTATGCATATGTGCTTGTATATGTATGTTTGTACAGTGAATGTGTGTTTGGATGTATGTACAGTGAGTGTGTATGTATGTACTGTATTTGTGTATGTATGTGGGAGCGTATGTACCAATGTATGTGGGTAAGTACTTATGTGTACGAATGAATGAATGTGTATGTATGAATGAATGAATGAATGAAATCCCTTATTTTCAAGTTGTGGTGGTAATTAAGTTGCTGTGGCGGCGCGCTACATTCATTTACATTAAGAGGAAACCCTGGATACTACACTAACTATTAATAGTATCGACATCCGGATCATTCAGCCCTACCTTTCTTTTACTCGAGTTCTCAAGTGATGATGATACTTGGCAGAAACCTCCGTTTATTTTCCGCCACGGTGGTGAGAATTAGTATTTTAGATACGCATTCACTTGCGCTCAAATTTGAGCCGATGATCTGGCAAGACATGCACCCTCCTGCAATTAATGCACGCAACTCCTACATCTGTGTAACAAAGAATATAGAAATATAATTGTTTCTCTTGAGCGTGCATCCCTTTTAAAGGAATCCTTCACGTGAGTACAATTTTTAACCATTTAAACACTGGGACACAACTGCGGTAAAGATCATTTAAAAAAAAGCTGGGATCGGGACATCTCTAACTGTAACTACACCAACAAGTGCGCCTGGACCAGTTAGGTAGGTAGGTAGGTCTTTATTGTCATTGCACAAGTACAACAAAACTTTGTTTTCAGCACAAGCCCGTTCAAGATTAGACAAACAAACAGTGTGGAGGGTTACAGAACAGGAATGCTGATGGGTCGCCACAAGGCGCCCTGTAAAAGATGGAAAAAAGGTAAACGCTGGGGGAGGATGAGTAAAAAAATACAATCCAGACTGGGCTCTTAAGAGTGCCCAGTCTGGAGTGGGAAAAAAACTCCATAGCAAAGCACATATACATATTACAATATACATCTCGAGACTTGCAACAGAGGGGAGGGAGTGGGGGCTACGGTGGAGGGCTGCTGCCCAGCCGTCCATCACCCCTAAGGGATTTGCGTCGAGAGCGGTGGGGTATGTGTGTGTGGCGTATAATTTTTGTGGATGCATGTGTGTGTGTAAGCCTGCTGCGTGCCACGGCCTTGGTGTTGTGCAGCTTTGAGTCAGTTACCGGTAGTTAGTTTGATTGTTTTCACTTCTGACCAAACCCATAAGGGGGAAAGCTAATTTCGGTTAAAAAAAACACAATTTAATGAGTGTGGCATTGTTGTGATGTAAACCTTCATTGAGTTGTCATGGCATCCAGGCCATTTTTCCTCTACTGGTCCTATTAAAATGCTGCTTTGCTTCAGTTCAGGGCTGACCAGCCGATAGCATAGCACACATGCTCGTCCGGGAAGAAGCATTGTTAATCTTGGCCCCTGTGTGCGTACCATTCATCACCCTGGACATTTCAGGTGCCTGCCTGACAGCTTGCTCACTACTGGCTGCCCCAAACTGGAAGTGGAATCAATGACTCAGGCAGTGTGACCTCATTGCGGCCTAATTTGCAGCAGACCCGATTTAATGAACAGCTGGACCAAAAGCACATGTTGTTGTTTCTTTTTTCTTTCCAGCTGTTGTCATGGCCTAATTCTCGAGCCCTGACCTACTCCTTATTTTTCTTCCCTTTTCTTGCTCTATTTTATTCATCCCTAGTCTGACCTCATCAGACTATTTCTTTCAAGTTTATTTTGGTTGTGTTCCTACTTTCTTCTTTCCATTCAGGTTATTGTTCCCCTCTTTTTTTTCTTGCAACAAGGCAACCAGGTGAACTTCATTAGCCCATTCTTCTCTGTCGTTGTAGGAAACCACATCCATCTTTAGATGGGGGAGGCAGGAGTTTATGACTTACACAGGCACACACATTACATTCGTCATTCATCTTCGCCACCTCACTCAGCACATTTCAGCTGCCAAAGTCAGCCTACTACCTTTTTAAACTTCTATAAGTTCTTAGCTGTGTTGGTGCCCTTATACAATTCCACCTCTCTTGTATTCTTGAACCAGAGACAAACTTCATTTGTGGCTAATAAGGTCTCATATTCTGTTCATTTCCTTGTGGTCATCTCTCTGCAAGAGTCAGAGTGCATTTTAGCTCACATTGGGCCTGATCTACTCAGATATAAATAACAAGTGCTAAATAGTGTATACTTTTTTTGTAATATTAGTGGGCATGTTGCAGGTAATATACTAAGATTTAGTAGTAGTAGTAGTTTATTTTGGACAAAATAAATAATAAAACAATTTAAATCTTTACAGTACAGTAAAGTACAGAAATAGAAACAAATACTTCACAATGAAAACGCATACAAAATTAAAACAATACATAATGGTTAGGTTTTTTTCATATCCAAAAAGGAGTGGGAAGAAGTGAAACATATTTACTCCCACCCCTCATTTATAAATCAAATAACTAGCTTTCTTATCGTTATTATGTATTATTATGATTCATTTATTGGTCTTATTACAATATATTATGAAGAGTCTAATACTCTCTTTACTGTGGCACAAAATACAGTACACACAAGTACTAAGTGACGGTAACACCAACCAGTAACAAGTTAATAACGACCCAAATAGTTATAATAATAAGAATGTTAACACTTTCATTGTTGTTAACCCTCCTTTTTGTACATATTGAAAATCATGTCTTTGTATTGCTTTTTCAACAAATGTAATGTTGTACAATTGATACCAAGTGCAAAGGTGGTGCAGACCGCCCTATTCAAATGAGGATTGTGAGTGCATTACTGTATGCTGGCCGTTACCATGGAGACACTCATTTCTCTCCACATTTATGTAATCATGCTCTCCAACCTGTGCTGTTTTGCAATGTTGTTGAACATGCAGCACGCACGTGTTCACCCTTTTTGCTATATAGAATCACAATCTAGACCTGAGAATGCTATTTTTAGCGTGCTTAAGGTGCGCTCTGAGAGACCGCATGGCCAAGGTTTTTGCCACAAAAACGGCAATAACCACGATGGTGCATTGGAATTATCCATGTTGCAAGAAATTTTTTCATATAGGAAATATATTATTGATATATTTCTTATACAGTATATAAATTCAAACACCATTTAAAAAACACCAGCAGACAGCAATTTGGAGTTTGTCTGTCTTCAAATCAACCCTTATGTTTTTCATCAGCTCAAAAATAGAATGGCTGGACAGATGTCTAAAATTTTAGTTTCTTACAGAAATATGTTGATCACGGAGGAGTCTCTCTCTCTCCATTGTCTGTCATATTGCAGCAATTGCTTCCTTCTGAACCAGGGCAATGCCATTTGTGTGTATTGCGCGCACATTTCAAATGTGCTAGTTATAGACACAAAACAGCATTAGCAGAACAGTTGTAGGCTTGATAAATCAGATAATAAATCCTCCTCAATACGATAACGATTCATCCGCTACGTTGATCTATCGATGTACATTCCCTAAGATTTAATTACATCGATCTGTGCTCTGCATGTTGGCCTTTCGTAAGGTATGTATCGATCTAGCATTGTTCTAAAAGGCAATCAATCGATACTAGAAAAGAAAACATTGGATTTAAGAACGGTATATATGAAGTGTTTTTTTGCACTTTTAATGGTATAAAGACGTTAAACGTCACGTCAATCTGTCCGCCCGTCTGTGACGTCATTGCCATGTTTCATCAGTCATCAAAAGAAGTATAGCGGAGACCAGAAGAAAAGCAGACGATAGACAAATGAACAAATCACCATTGTGATCCAGTGCGTGGAAACACTTTACGCTTTTGCAAAAATGAAGATTTTCTTAATGAGTGGATCGCTGTTTGTAGGATGTGTAAAATATAATGGCAACACGACAAGTCTCTCAAACCGAATCCACTAAGGCGCCATGGGATTTCACACGACTCCACAATGCCGATTGCTGAGGCCCTTGCAGCAATCTCGCTGCAGCAGCAGCCCAAAATAGTAGTTGGTTACACTTTCTCTTTTGATGATTATAACTGCACTGCTGTTTATTAAAATGAAAGTAGTAGCAGTTGAACCCACAGCTCATTGAACCAGAAGAGATTTCGTTGCGCTTATTTTTTCCAATATTAATTTTGTATTTGTATTATTTTTCTATGTTGAAAAACAACAGCAAAAGTAGCAGGTAAACCTACTGCTAATTCACCCTGAGGAGATGTTGGTTGCACTTTATTTTTGATATTAATACTGTATTAAGTATGTTGAAAAGCAAAAGCAGAATTAGCAGGTAAATCTATGGTTAAAATGTTGGTTACTGTACTTTAATTAAACATCTTTTGAATATGAAACAGAGCAGAAAAGGTTTCCTCTTGTTAATTCAACCTGTAGTGTTGGTTGCACTTTAGTCACAAAAGATGTGAATGCATTGGCCAATCATTTTTTACTTGTTAGTAATTAATTTATACCTAATTCCCTTACAAGAAATGACAGGAATATAGGAAACTTCACCTGCAATGTAGGGTAGGTATTTTTTGAAATTTTACAGTCAAACTGGTGGAATGGCAAAAAAATCTCTGAATTGATTTCAACTCACCGAATTGTTTCGGACCTTATTGTTCTAAATTAACTAACATCCTCCTTGAATTGTATCAGCAACCACAAATTGTGATTTAGACTTAGACTTAGACTTAGACTTAGACAAACTTTAATGATCCACAAGGGAAATTGTTCAACACAGTAGCTCAGTTACAATGATTTAAATCGAATCGTTAAAATGAATTGTTACACCCCTAGTTTTTAAATACCGTATTTTTCGGACTATAAGTCGCCCCGGAGTATAAGTCGCACCGGCCGAAAATGCATAATAAAGAAGGTAAAAAACATATATAAGTCGCACTGGAGTATAAGTCGCATTTTTGGGGGAAATTTATTTGATAAAACCCAACACCAAGAATAGACATTTGAAAGGCAATTTAAAATAAATTAAGAATAGTGAACAACAGGCTGAATAAGTGCACGTTATATGACGCATAAATAACCAACTGAGAACGTGCCTGGTATGTTGACGTAACATATTATGCTAAGAGTCATTCAAATAACTATAACATATAGAACATGCTATACGATTACCAAACAATCTGTCACTCCTAATCGCTAAATCCCATGAAATCTTATACGTCTAGTCTCTTACGTGAATGAGCTAAATAATATATAATATGGGCAGCACGGTGTAAGAGGGGTTAGTGCGTCTGCCTCACAATACGAAGGTCCTGGGTTCAATCCTGGGCTCGGGATCTTTCTGTGTAGAGTTTGCATGTCCTCCCCGTGACTGTGTGGGTTCCCTCCGGGTACTCCGGCTTCCTCCCACTTCCAAAATACATGCACCTGGGGATAGGTTGATTGGCAACACTAAAATTGGCCCTAGTGTGTGAATGTGAGTGTGAATGTTGTCTGTCTATATGTGTTGGCCCTGTGATGAGGTGGCGACTTGTCCAGGGTGTAGCCCGCCTTCCGCCCGATTGTAGCTGAGATAGGCTCCAGCGCCCCCCGCGACCCCGAAGGGAATACGCGGTAGAAGATGGATGGATGGATATTTTACGGTAATGTGTTAATAATGAGTATAAGTCGCACCCCCGGCCAAACTTTGAAAAAAACTGCGACTTATAGTCCCAAAAATATGGTACACACAAAACTTTTGTAGACCAGGCCCATTAGCGAACAATTTGTTTTCTAATACATTTTTTCTTTTTACTGATTTTTATCACGTGTATCCCATTCATCTTTTAGTATCTTATCTTTTAACTCACAGGCCTCTACATTCCAGTTTTGGATCCACCCAGCTATGAGACGTGTCCATTCAGTACTGATTTCTGCTTTGGTTTAGACTTACTTTCATCACCCTTTATGATCATCCCTTTCACAAGTCAGTCACCCTATTACACCTTGGCTCGAACAATTTTGAAAAGCGACATGATCATAGCAGTTTTGCACAAATCAAACACCACGTCATGTTATTGCACAATATATGTATGTTTTCCCTTAAGAGCAGTTAGGATGGGATTCTAGTACAGTAATTTAGAAAGTGTTCAAACTACCGTATTTTTCGGACCATAGGGCGCACCGGATTATAAGGCACACTGCCGATGAGCAGGTCTATTCAGGTCAAAAGGTGCACCGAATTATAAGGTACATTAAAGGTGTCATATTATGATTTTTTTAATCTAGAACACTTCCTTGTGGTCTACATAACATGTAATGGTGGTTCTTTGGTCTAAATGTTGCATAGATTGTTTTACTGACTATCTTCAAGCCGCTTTCTGACAGTCTCTTCAGGATGCGTCGTTTTGTGGGAGGTCTTATTTACGTGGCTCCAGTTCGACAGCGGCTTCTCTCTGTCATTTTTATTGTACCGGTACTTTTTAGTGTTTCCATAGCAACATATATAACTTAAAACTGTACGCTACTTTATATTAGAAATGGCAACAGCGGAGGATGAATTTCCCACAACAAGAGAATAGAGAAAAAGGAGCTTATTGACTAAGGCGCAGGCTACAATGGCAGACGCAGGACTTATGCAGATCCCAAATACACAACAGCAGGAACCAATAGATAAGAAAAGTTGGTTTTGCATAATAGGTTGAAACAAAACGCCAGATAATGTCTCCTAATAGGTGCCATCTTAGGCTCCTTATACACTCACCGTAATAATACCAGTGTGTTGAAACGGAGGGGTATTATTACATCTGACTACGGTAGCTGTAATGACAATCCATCAAGCGGTGCGGCTTTGCTGCTTACCAAAGTCGTACTAAAACATTTTGACAGATTTTTGAGCGCGGTGGGTAATGTTCTATATTCTCAATGAAATATCCAAGTTTTGGGCTTGCGTGCTAATCAGTACTTTTTAGGGACGAGTCATTTATTGAACATGCCTCAGCTTGCAGTCCACGTGTATCTCTTATGTTTGACTGCCATCTACTGGCCATACTTATCATTACACCCTGTACCAAATAAAAAATTGCTTCGAGGTCGGTAAGCACAACCAGAAATAATCCGTACATTAGGGGCACTCGGTTATATGGCAAACAGTCGATTTTTGAGAAAATAAAATTATTTTATGTGTGCCTTTACAGTCCCAAAAATATGCTAATCTGCGTTCTCTTTGGACCATTTCATCATAGCTGTTTTTCAGATCTTGTGTCGGGAGCAGCAGGGGCGATTTGTCTACCCATTCATGTTAGAACGATACACCAGCCTACAGCTAGGTGACAGCATTTCTCAATTTAATCAACAGGCTCCCGTTCTACCCAGTAGAGGTAGTAAGTACACAGGAACACATACAGAGCTAACAGAGGTTAAAGCCTGGTGTATACTCTAGCGTCACGTAACTTGCACAAGCGACGCCGTGTTACCACTTCCCCCTGCGTACCTTCCCGCAAGCTTTGTGTGCACCTCCCAAAAAACCTAGGTTCGCGTTGGCGGCGACGCAGATCGCACAGCTGGGATTGTTCAGTTTTGCAGAAGAGCAGATTTTGTGTATGAAATGCACAAATTATTGTATGAAATAAAACCGTGATTAAACATTTGCATGAAAACAGATATTGTGTACTTTATTTATCAGTGCGCTATGAAAAGAAATTACTTGATGTGTCGTTTTCAGCTTATTGTCTTGTTGCGTCCGGAAGAAAGTCAGCAAGTTCGACACTCTTTTCGACTCTCTATCAAGAGACACTGCCCCTTAGTGTTTTGGAAGAGAATTACCAGTCTGGTGCCACCCCCCTACGAAATAACTATAAATCAAACTAGACGCCGTCAGAGGGGACACAAGCTATATGACGCAAGAGTATATTCCAGCCTTAAATGATGGATACGTTTGTAACTGGAATGAAAAGAAAAAAAGAGTTGTCAACAGTATGTTGAACAGAAAAATTATCAATAGTAATTGAATTCAGATGTGGCGTGGGATATTCTTGTTGCCCGGGGGAGTCATGACAGAAAACAATTCAGAAGCACTGTCATAACTCATGATACTTATCAGAATATTTTGGTATTGTTAATCATAGTATTATAATACAGCATTTGTGCAATGACTGTCCAACACAATTTGCTCTGGAAGATAAGGTTTATTGGAAAATTAAACAGTTGCATGGTGGAACCTTTGTCAGCTATACAGACAACTTTCAAGAACATTTGAGTAATCTTAATGTTACACAAGCAAAAATATGCACCACACTATCTACTATTATAAAAAGTAAGTAGAAGTACAGTAGATAGTATGGAATGGTATTGTACAAACCCTGTTTCCATATGAGTTGGGAAATTGTGTTAGATGTAAATATAAACGGAATACAATGATTTGCAAATCCTTTTCAACCCATATTCAATTGGATGCACTACAAAGACAAGATATTTGATGTTCAAACTCATAAACTTTATTTTTTTTTTGCAAATAATAATTAACATAGAATTTCATGGCTGCAACACATGCCAAAGTAGTTGGGAAAGGGCATGTTCACCACTGTGTTACATGGCCTTTCTTTTTAACAACACTCAGTAAACGTTTGGGAACTGAGGAGACAAATTTTTTAAGCTTCTCAGGTGGAATTCTTTCCCATTCTTGCTTGATGTACAGCTTAAGTTGTTCAACAGTCCGGGGGTCTCCGTTGTGGTATTTTAGGCTTCATAATGCGCCACACATTTTTAATGGGAGACAGGTCTGGACTACAGGCAGGCCAGTCTAGTACCCGTACTCTTTTACTATGAAGCCACGTTGATGTAACACGTGGCTTGGCATTGTCTTGCTGAAATAAGCAGGGGCGTCCATGGTAACGTTGCTTGGATGGCAACATATGTTGCTCCAAAACCTGTATGTACCTTTCAGCATTAATGGCGCCTTCACAGATGTGTAAGTTACCCATGTCTTGGGCACTAATACACCCCCATACCATCACAGATGCTGGCTTTTCAACTTTGTGCCTATAACAATCCGGATGGTTCTTTTCCTCTTTGGTCCGGAAGACACGACGTCCACAGTTTCCAAAAACAATTTGAAATGTGGACTCGTCAGACCACAGAACACTTTTCCACTTTGTATCAGTCCATCTTAGATGAGCTCAGGCCCAGCGAAGCCGACAGCGTTTCTGGGTGTTGTTGATAAACGGTTTTCGCCTTGCATAGGAGAGTTTTAACTTGCACTTACAGATGTAGCGACCAACTGTAGTTACTGACAGTGGGTTTCTGAAGTGTTCCTGAGCCCATGTGGTGATATCCTTTACACACTGATGTCGCTTGTTGATGCAGTACAGCCTGAGGGATCGAAGGTCACGGGCTTAGCTGCTTATGTGCAGTGATTTCTCCAGATTCTCTGAACCCTTTGATGATATTACGGACCGTAGATGGTGAAATCCCTAAATTCCTTGCAACAGCTGGTTGAGAAAGGTTTTTCTTAAACTGTTCAACAATTTGCTCACGCATTTGAAGACAAAGTGGTGACCCTCGCCCCATCCTTGTTTGTGAATGACTGAGCATTTCATGGAATCTACTTTTATACCCAATCATGGCACCCACCTGTTCCCAATTTGCCTGTTCACCTGTGGGATGTTCCAAATAAGTGTTTGATGAGCATTCCTCAACTTTATCAGTATTTATTGCCACCTTTCCCAACTTCCTTGTCACGTGTTGCTGGCATCAAATTCTAAAGTTAATGATTATATGCAAAAAAAAAAGGATATTAGTTTGAACATCAAATATGTTGTCTTTGTAGCATATTCAACTGAATATGGGTTGAAAATTATTTGCAAATAATTGTATTCCGTTTATATTTACATCTAACACAATTTCCCAACTCATATGGAAACGGGGTTTGTAAATATAGCGAGCGTTTTTTCGGTTATAAAATGCTAGATATATTGCAGTGGTATTTGATGGTATCAAACAAGAACTTGGAGTTCTGCCAACTGTGTAGTTTTTTCTGGCGCTATTAAATGGGCCTGTCTCAGGCCCCGTTTACACTAAGCCGGACAAGGTTATCCAGGGTAAATCCCACCTAACCCTATCCGTGTCCACACACAACAATGCCACCGTTTAAGACCCCCTCCCCCTCTGTCCGCCGCCGCAACGCGACCCAATATGCATGTGCGGAAAATGCGCACGTCACAGTCACCTCCAGTGTTGCTTTGTGTGCAAGTTTTTAAATTTAACTTATCTGAACAATATCCAGTGTTGTGGTATTTCAATTAACTGGAATCCAGTGTGCTGTGGCGCCCTGTTGTAGTGTTTCAAACCAGAGCCGTCAAAAATTAATCAAATCTTTATTAGACACGTAAACAATGTGATAAAGAACATTTTACATCAATCAAAATAGGGATCTAGATATCTGGTCAGGACACTCCTCACTCTCTTGCCTTCACCTTCATTGTCCATTCGTTTTTGGTGACTTTATATACTCTGGACCTAGACGTTGAGTCGGCGACATGCATGGCGGACAATAACTGATAGTCTGCTTTGCCAGTCCAAATGCATTCGCTGTTTTCCGTAGTCTTCCCTCGACGGCCAGGTTTTAAAAAGCACACGCTACCTTTTTTTTATCACATCCACGGGAGCTCGCATTCTCGTTGACTCTCCTTCGACAAATGGCCAGAGTTTTTTGTGCATTCGAAAGTTCTCTTGCCGTCTGAGAAGTGTTTTATCCGAAACAGCTGCATTTGCTTTCTCTTAAGGCAGGGGTGTCCAAACTTTTTCCACTGAGGGCCGTATACGGAAAAATTTAAGCATACGGGGGCCATTTTGATATTTTTCATTTGCAAACCTTGACAAAATTTATGGATTTTTTTTTTTTTTTTTTAACCTTTAGGGCTCCCGGGGACTATAAAGGGTCTCAGTCATTAAACTGTTAAAAATAAGTCAAATTACTATTATTATTTTTTATTTAACGCTTACAGTAAATCTCTATATCAACTTGAGGTTGATATAAAGTAAAAAAAAAAAAGGTTTTCTGTCAAAGACAACTTTGATTTTTATAGTAAAACTGAAATATGCAGTATTTTGTAATTAGAGCCTTAAAAGATCAATGATGCAGGACACCATTGATTTTAAGTCTTTAATATTTTTGAGTAATCACAGTGAAAAGTTAAATAAAATCCTACTAAATATATTTGGGATCCAAAAGGTCCCCCACTCAAAGTGATACATTTTTATTAGTTTTTTTTTACTTTTAACACTTAAATTACGAGATCAACATCAGATATATCTGTCGATTTTACATTTGAACTATTATTTTGTTTGTTTTATGCTCTTTTGTCAAATAAAACTTTGATGTTTTTATATGGCAACCACACAATATATGCAATATTTTTTCCACATAAAACATTTTAAAGTGATATTTTTAAGTAGTAGTTCATTATAACATTTTTTTTTTTTAGCAATGGCCAAAAAATTAAAAATAAACAAAGACAAAAGAAAAAAAACAGCCTGCATGGCAGCTTTGTGTCAACATTGCAACTTTTTCTTGTTAGATTTCACCTCTTTCCACTTTTTTTTAAATGTATTTTTAAATTTTTACAATATTATCAATTTTGCAGTTTTTGCAGAATGTGTGGCGGGCCGGTAAACAATTAGCTGCGGGCCGCAAATGGCCCCCGGGCCGCACTTTGGACACCCGTCTTAAGGTATTCATATGTGATTTCCACAAGCGTCTGTACGTGTAGAAGAATGAGAAACACGGGCATTTCTGGTTGACTCGCCTTCATATTTCCAGCAGTTAGCCCAGAGTTACGAAACCGCTTTATTATGAAGCTGGCTGTTGTGTGTTCTTTCGGACGTCACTTTCTGTGTGGGGCGTGGTCTTTCTGGCGTCACTTCCTCTCCGAACTCACTTTGTAAACGATCAATGAGTCCATACAAAGCTAAGTGCCAGAGATTCAAGAATTACAAGGCTGACTTACCCTTGTAAAAATTTGTCCGAGGAAGAGGACCTTAAACGATAGTTTAGTGTGGCTGAAACGGGGCTTAGGCTAAATAATTATTTGTTTAAGGGGTTACACGACTTAGTGTAGACATGGCCTCAGAAGTAAACTACATCTCTCATGATCCCTTGAGCAGAGCGGGGAACCTCTTGCGATGTTTAAATCAGAAGTATGGACACATTTTTGGTTTAACGGTGATCAAAAAAACAATCAAGGGAAAACTATGTTGGAGTCTCTCTCTCGTCGGTCTGATGAATAATTAGACAAGCGGTTATTTCATTTTGGCATAACTGCTCATGTGGAAGAGCGAACATGCAAAAAACCAAAAAAACACTGCACACCGCAACGTCTACGAGTGGGGGAATGATAAATGATAATGATAAATGGGTTATGCTTGTATAGCACTTTTCTACCTTCAAGGTACTCAAAGCGGTTTGACAGTATTTCCACATTCACCCATTCACACACACATTCACACACTGATGGCGGAAGCTGCCATGCGCCTTAGGCACTAACCAGCACCCATCAGGAGCAAGGGTGAAGTGTCTTGCCCAAGGACACAACGGACGTGACTATGATGGTAGAAGGTGGGGATTGAACCCCAGTAACCAGCAACCCTCCGATTGCTGGCACGGCCACTCTACCAACTTCGCCAATGAGAGTTATATAAGACCCCACTTAATGACCCGTCACCCTAAGATATCCTTGATGTGAAACCAAGAAGACACTGAGGCCAAACATCCATTTCTGAGGTATTTATATTGCTAAAAGTTAAATTGTCAGGTAACCTCCTGAAAATCTGCATTCTCCAAATACGGATGCGGCTCTTGAGCGACGCACTGGTCGCTCCGTGGAGCTTTTTCAAAAATGTAATGAAATGGAAAAAAATGGGTAGAAAAAATATATTTTTTGTTGTCATATGGTTTCTGTAGGACGACAAACACGACACAAACCCACAGTTTATTTAATAGGTTTGTGTTTATGCTTCACTGATGAGAGTATTTGGTGAGCGCCGTTTTGTCCTAATTTCAGCGGCCCTTGAACTCACCGTTGTGTGGACCGTGACTCAACAGTTTGTTTACATGTACAACTTTCTCCGATGCTGCCACAGAAAGACGTGTTTTATGCCACTCCTTCTTTGTCTCATTTTGTCCACCAAAAGTTTTATACTGTGCATGGATGTACAAAGGTGAGCTTTGTTGATGATATTGACTTGTTATGGAGTGCTAATCAGGCATATTTGGTCAGTGCATGACTGCAAGCTAATCGATGCGAACATGCTATTTAGGCTAGCTGTATGCACATATTGCATCATTATGCCTCGTTTGTAGGTATATTTGAGCTCATTTAATTTCCTTTACTTATGTCCTCTGTGTATTTAGTTTATTTATCAATGTTTCATGACACATTATCTGAATGTAATACTGGCTGCATTTCCGATAGTTGTTAGTGTGCCCTGTTGTTCCATATCACAGCAAACGTTAGCCAGCTTGCAAAGATTGTAATAAATCCTTTAACTTGGACACACACATCTATACCTTTGGTCATTTCCAGGAGTTATATCACCCTCTGAGAAGTTTTAGTAATATTTTCCAATGTTGTAAAAATGTGTATAATAAATATTACATTTCAACATTTCTGTCAATGAAGATTTGCGTCAGCCTGCGACACAGTCATTTTGATAGTAGGTTATTATAGCTAATATAGACACTTACATCATGTGTTGCCTTCATTATAACACTTATATAAGACTTTTAAAGTCATTTTGATAGTAGGCTAATACAGCTAATATAGACACTTACATCATGTGTTGCCATCATTATAACACATATATCCATCCATCCATTTTCTACCGCTTGTCCCTTATATAAGACTTTTTTTTTGCAGCTCCAGACAGATTACTTTTTTGTATTTTTGGTCCAATATGGCTCTTTCAACATTTTGGCTTGCTGACCCCCGTCCTTATACAAAAATGTCCATTGAGGAGGACAACACATTGTTTTTACATTTTTACACTGAATTTTACATTGACAGTTTTAGAGACACTCAACTAAAAGTGTAGGTTTTTTTTCACGTTTGGCATACACCGTTACCTGAAACAGTTGATATTCCTGCACTATTTTATGCACTTAAAAATACCTCCTTGTAGTGGCGTGGCTGTGATGATAGAGCAACTTGAGGGTTCCATGTTTGATTCCAGCTTCCGCCATCCTAGTCGCGGCTGCTGTGTCCTTGGGCAAGACACTTTACCCACCTTGCTCCTACTGCCACCCACACTTGTTTAAATGTAGCTTAACACTTTAGATAATGGGTTGCACAATGTAAAGGGCCTTGAGTCTCGAGAGAAAAAGCGCTATGTAAATATAATTCACCTCACTTCGCTAATGACTACGATTAGAACTTTCGAGTTAGGTTTGTGTTCAATTACAATAGGTTTGTTTATCCTAAATATTCCTGCTACTTTATTGTACATACTATGGCATTTTTACCAAGTCTTCTTAATTTTTTGACATTACCACAACAGTACAGTATTGTGGCCTTAAAGGCCTACTGAAATGAGATTTTCATATTTAAACGGGGATAGCAGATCCATTCTATGTGTCATACTTGATCATTTTGCGATATTGCCATATTTTTGCTGAAAGGATTTAGTAGAGAACATCGACGATAAAGTTCGCAACTTTTGGTCGCTGATAAAAAAAGCCTTGCCTGTACCGGAAGTGGCGTGACGTTACAGGTTGAAGAGCTCCTCACATCTGCACATTGTTTACACCAGCAGCGAGAGCGATTCGGACAGAGAAAGCGACGATTACCCCATTAATTTGAGCGAGGATGAAAGATTTGTGGATGAGGAAAGTGACAGTGAAGGATTAGAGTGCAGTGCAGGACGCCACGGTGTATCTTTTTTCGCTCTGACCGTAACTTAGGTACAAGGGCTCATTGGATTCCACACTTTCTCCTTTTTCTGTTGTAGATCTCGGATTTGTATTTTAAACCACCTCGGATACTATATCCTCTTGAAAATGAGAGTCGAGAGCGCGAAATGGACATTCACAGTGACTTTTATCTCCACGACAATACATCGGTGAAGCACTTTAGCTTCGGAGCTAAAGTGATAGCATCATGCTTAACTGCGGATAGAAACAGAAGAAACATGCCCCTGACTGGAAGGATAGACCGAAGATCAACAATACTATTATTACTTCTACTATCAGGAGACACCGAACCAAACCCTGGACCTGTAACCACACGGTTAATGCTGTCCAGCCTGGCGAAGCCTAGCAATGCTGTTGCTAACGACACCATTGAAGCTAACTTATCTACGGGACCTCGACAGAGCTATGCTAAAAACATTAGCTCTCCACCTACGCCAGCCCTCATCTGCTCATCACCACCCGTGCTCACCTGCGTTCCAGCGATCGACGGTGCGATAAAGGACTTCACCCGATCATCGGTGCGGTCGGCGGCTAGCGTCGGATAGCGCGTCTGCTATCCAACTCAAAGTCCTCCTGGTTTTGTTGCTACAGCCAGCCGCTAATACACCGATCCCACCTACAGCTTTCTTCTTTGCAGTCTCCATTGTTCATTAAACAAATTGCAAAAGATGCACCAACACAGATGTCCAGAATACTGTGGAATTTTGCGATGAAAACAGACGACTTAAGCTGACCACCGTGCTATTCCAAAATGTCTGCTTCAACCCGTGACGTCCCGCGCAAACGTCATCATACCGAGACGTTTTCAGCCAGATATTTCCCGGGAAATTTAAAATGTCACTTTATAAGTTAACCCGGCCGTATTGGCATGTGTTGCAATGTTAAGATTTCATCATTGATATATAAACTATCAGACTGCGTGGTCTGAAGTAGTGGGTTTCAGTAGGCCTTTAATAACGTAACAATATTGTAGTGTGACATTTTGACATTGTTGCATTCCTAGTAGATGTATACCTAATTGAGCTGGAATGAAATTCTTAACTTTAGCTTTGATAACAAGGAAGACACGGAGAAGTTGGGACATAGCAAGTGGTACTGCTTTTACTTCAAGTAAGTACAATAAGTCTATTTTTTTTTTTTCTTGATAATGTTTACTTTTTGAATTACTTTAAATCCGAAAAGGTTTTTCAAGTGAAATGCCAATTATGTTGTTCCAATATCCATGTGACATGAAACACAATCACATATTCACAGTCTGAAACATGACTACAATACAGTATGCAGTAAGTATGACAGCTGTCTTGCTCCCTTCTTCCCCAGGCTGACCACTGGGAGGCACTATGATGTAAAGCAGGCGTAAGGCAGTCCCACTCTGTAATGTAACGCAGACAAGGTCAAGCGCACGGTGTGCTTAAAAATGAATGAATTTCCCACTCTGTGTTCCGCCTTTCACTATGTTCAAAGGAGACAAGGGAGACTTATCTTGCATTTACGGTCTTACACAGAATCTACATTTTCACCAAGGCATTAAAACAAGATTGCCCATAAATGCATTTTTTTTGTGAGCCTATAACTGCACTTAAGTAAAGTAGTGCTTTTCAAGGCAAGACGCACAAGGGAGGGTTATTCCAAGATTGGGGTCAGTTGAATACACCTGCATAATCTCTACTCATAGTTACTCTGTTAATGCTCAGTCATATTGATTATTCTTATCCATGCTGTCCTTTCCAGCAACTGATACCCTTCCTCGAGGATGACGGCACCAAACATGATGACCACTCAGCCGGTCAGAACCGCCCTGCCGCCGAGGACCGAAGAGAAATCCTGGAGGTCAACAAGGTATTGTGTTGTCAATACAGCCACGCTCTCGGGGTTACAAGCATCAAGTTGATGATAAACTGCCCAAACGTTTTGTACCTTGTCTGGGCAGCCATGATGTTTCATAAGTTGAAACTTTATCACTACATGTCAGCCAGAGATTCGATGACTCTTGCAGACGAGCTTGCACGAGTTAAAACGGGATTCACTACGTTTGTCTGCAAAGCTGAAATCTCTCCTGTCGGTATGGTATACGCTTTCAAACACCTGGGACACATTGTGAATTATCGCAACCATCTTTCATCTGTGCGATTACGCCAGCTCCCTATACTTTGCTTTATCTCGCCAGCTTCCTGTTATTTTTTCGAGGGAAATCCCTCCAGACTTCCAGTCGTTTAATAGAATAATAAACTTAATTCAATATTTTTGTGACCTTCTGAAGATCATGATGTGTGCCAATTGGGAGAAGCGCTGCTGAGGAATTTAGGGAGGACATTCCTGTATGCGTGCTTGACTGTGATGGGGTTTAAGGTTTTACAAAGATAACATTTTAGCAAAGCAAATTTAGCAAACATGCATGATGCATGTGGGACTTGTCCTTCCCCAAGCCAATCGTGCCAACACTTTTTGTTGTGCCTTCTGGGTTTGCTTTGAGTGGGTGGGTAAAAAGAGAGAGAAAGCAAAGTTCTGTTTTCTTTTATGAGTAGTTTTATGAGACGGCTGTATCACTGATTCGTAATGAAAAACATTTAGTAGTTTCTTGACTTATTCTCACATGTGAAACAGATGGTTTCTTTGGGAAAGGGGCAGCATTCATTATTAAGTTCAAAATAGAAGTTGACATAGCCAGCATGACATTGCACAGGATTGCGTGACATAACAATGGCATGGTTTGTACTTATTACACCAGCGTTTTGATTGTAACGTGCATGTCGGTTGTAATTTTGATGATCCAATTTGGAGACGTTGAAATCGCCATGTAAAATTGTTAATTTTAATCAGTAGCTTGTATATGCTATATGTAAGCATCAAGTTAGCACATTTTGAAAAGTGGAACGCTTTCTATCAGGTACGCTTTGCTTTGTTGGCATGGAAAATTGCTTTCAAATACGAGGGAGGAGTATAGTTCACATCTGAAACGATACAGCGCCAATTCCTTGGAATCATAACCAATTCTCAAACGCACCAATTGTCGGTACTTTTATGTGTTAAAAAATATTAATTGTTTTTGATAATAAAATCCCTTTTTTTTTATTGCAACAATGGATATGAGCTGATTATAACTGCTGTTCAGTCCATCTATTTTCTACCGCTTGTCCCTTTCGGAGTCGCAGGGTGCTGGAGCCTAACCCAGCTGCACTCAAGCGGAAGGCAGAGTACACCCTGGACAAGTCACCACCGCATCACAATTGTTAATTTATTATCTCATTTGAAAGTATGACATTAAGTTGCAATTACAGTTGCAAGTCCAAGACGTTAGATGGCAGTAGTTTATATAGTTTATGGTGTTTGTTTTTTTTCTGTTGCGTCCTAAAAAGAATAAATACTATAAGTATTGTAATTATTACACACCAGCGGTTTGATTGTAACGTCTATCTTAATTGTAGTTTTTATTTACACGTTTGAAGGTGTTGAAATTGCCATGTAAAATCGCTAATGCTGATCAATAGCATGTCAATTTCGGAAAAGTGGAGCCGCAATTTTTTTTGTTGGCATTGAAAATTGCAACGTTGCCAATAGGTAGTTTGGCTGAGTTAGCAGTGAGTGCTGCTGGAGTGATCGCCAAGTGCAGAAGTCGACAACTGGGTGTGACTTCACAAGCAACCTGGGTACAGTAACTAGTAGAGGTGTAAAAAAAAAAAATATTTTTTTTTTTCTTCGAATGAATTGCGATTTTTATTTTTAAAGATTCTTAAAGGGGAACTGCACAATTTGTTTTTATTTTGCCTATCATTTACAATCCTTTTAAGAGACAAGAAGACAAGTTTTTAATTTTTTTGGCAGTTAACATATAAAAATGGGCTCGTTGTTGGTGGCAATCAAATCAATTCTACCACTAAATCACTTTAAAAATGCATTAAAAAACCATCAACAATACTTTATTTACGTTTTGTAACTTGTAAAATAACCAAGCTGTAGCGACATTGATATTGTAAGAGCAAATGCTGAGGAACTCGCTTTCTAGCATACTAACACATTGGCGTCCTTCAGTATTAGCCGTAGAAGCTAACTACGGCGAGAGATAAGCTAGCTTCTACGTCAACATGAAACATGTTTGAGTTTGTAATGCACAACAAAATGTGATAAGACACCAATCTGTACTGACTGAAAAACATGAACAATATTATATATAAAGTGTGATTCACTCGATGGACAATTGTCTGTTTCGTCCAGCTGGCCATGTACGTTTTTCCGGTTAATGATGTCGAAAAAGCTTGGCTTCAAGTTCCACATTTTGCAGCTTTGATTCACTTTCACCTCACTCTCTCGGCTTCCGTCTGCTCCAACGTCTCACTCTTCCTTCCTACTGGCTTCTAGAAGCAGTAGTTCATCCTCCATAAATTCAGATTCACAAAGATAAGGTTTTGTCCAAAAATAGTCTTCTTTGTTGTTTGTTACCGAATCTGCCATGATTAGAACACACTTGTGTTTGTATCCGGAAGGGTTTGTTGTCAGAAGTCAGACGTGCGCTGCTATGGAAACGGAAATAAATGCGCCAAAGAATTAGTTCCTGCAATGATTAAAATGACCAAAATACAGTAAATACTGTACATATTACATATTGTTATGAACTTGTCTGTTACTACATGATATATATACTTGCAGTGTGTATATAAAACATTGATGGAGGGTTTTGAAGTTGTTTTAGGGGCTTTAATGGCTCCAGCGGTGACTCTCATTAGCCACATCTTCCAAGTGTTTATCATCTTTAAAATCTTAATAAAAAAATCCATGTGTGTTCTTGTCTCATAATGATTTTGAACAATAAGCAAAAAAAAAAAAAGTGCAGTTCCCCTTTTAATCGTTTCAAAAAAATTACAAATTGTTTTCAAATTTAAAAAAATATAGTATATATGTCCTGTCCATTAGGTAGAACAAAACCAGTTTTCTTTTAAGTAATATATATATATATATATATATATATATATATATATATATATATATATATATATATATATATATATATATATATATATATATATATATATTGTCCAACTCTTAATTACCGATTCCGAGATCAACCGATACCGATATATACAGTCGTGGAATTAACACATTATTATGCCTAATTTTCTAGTGATGCCCCGCTGGATGCATTAAATAATGTAACAAGGTTTTCCAAAATAAATCAACTCAAGTTATGGAAAAAAATGCAAACATGGCACTGCCATATTTATTATTGAAGTCACAAAGTGCATTATTTTTTTTAACATGCCTCAAAACAGCAGCTTGGAATTTGGGACATGCTCTCCCTGAGACCCACTACAACTATGGGAAGTACTATACTTTGACTTTCACAAAGTGCATTATTTTTAATTTTTTTTAAACATGCCTCATAGACAACAGCTACAAAAACAATGAAGGCACACAGCTTCAGTCCTGAGTATACTTGAGTCATAAAGGGGCGGCGTTGAGTTGGACGGGGGGTTAGGGAGTAGCGGGGGGTGTATATTGTAGCGTCCCGGAAGAGTTAGTGCTGCAAGGGGTTCTGGGTATTTGTGCTGTTGTGTTTGTGTTGTGTTACAGTGTGGATGTTCTCCCGAAATGTGTTTGTCATTCTTGTTTGGTGTGGGTTCACAGTGTGGCGCATATTTGTAACAATGTTAAAGTTGTTTATACGTCCACCCTCAGTGTGACCTGTATGGCTGTTGACCAAGTATGCATTGCATTCACTTGTGTATGTGAAAAGCCGTAGATTATATGTGATTGGGCTGGCATGCAAAGGCAGTGCCTTCACGGCACGCCCCCAATATTGTTGTCTGGGTGGAAATCGGGAGAAATTCGGGAGAATGGTTGCCCCCGG
Source organism: Entelurus aequoreus (assembly GCF_033978785.1). Lineage (NCBI taxonomy): Eukaryota > Metazoa > Chordata > Actinopteri > Syngnathiformes > Syngnathidae > Entelurus > Entelurus aequoreus. The sequence goes on along the minus strand of NC_084750.1, from coordinate 34,135,423 downwards.
AGATTTTCGGGAGGGGCACTGAAATTCGGGAGTCTCCCGGGAAAATCGAAAGGGTTGGCAAGTATGACTGGGAGACGCAACTGCTCTGTACTTCTCCCTACGTCCGTGTACCACTCCGTACACCGGCGTTTTAAAACGTCATACATTTTACTTTTTGAAACCGATACCGATATTTTCCGATATTACATTTTAAAGCATTTATCGGCCGATAATAGAAATGTATCTGAGCTGTTTATCTATTTTATGGAGGAATCTATTTAATCATAGAACTGGCACCCAATGTAATTAAAAAAGTATTGATTTTGAATCGAGAATCGTTTTGAATCGAGAATTGATTCAGAATCGAATCGTTATAACCAAGAATCTAATCAAATTAGGTGGTGCCCAAAGATTCACACTCCTAGTAATAAAGCACCTGTTGGATTTTACACAAATCAGTGGCCGGTAGCACCGGCGGGATTCGGTCGGTGCCAATAAAGTACCGGATTCTATACCCATCCATAATGAATACCTCGTTTTTGCCCACTCAGTGACAGTGCGGCGCCTACAACCGAGCTTTACATCACATGCAACAAAAGTATTGAAATATGGTACTCAATATGGTATTTATGGTATTTAATTGCATGTGAATTTGTCCCAAGTATTAAGTATGTAATTTAGTTCATACCTAAAAAGTACTGAATTCAGTACTTATTCCTTTTCAGTACACATGTTAGTTTACCAGGGATGTGGGTGATTGACAGGCCGCATTAGTATATTACAATTTTCATAAAAAAATATGTGATTGCCATTGCTGATTTTATGCTTTTTAATAAAGATTTGTCTATTTTCCAACAGTGTACAAAATCGGAAATTGGAAAAAACCCTTGGTTTTTCTTTATTGCCATATTGGGCCTGGAAACAAATTTTGAAGAAACGAGTTTAGTTTTGGTTTTATATTGAAGAACGAGTAAAAGATGGATTAGAGTGAAACAGACTTACTTGCGTTATGTCCGTTCTATTGGCACTGTAGAGTAGAATGTACTGTTGGTAGTGGACTATAACAAGAATGGCGGTAGCCAACTAATTATACGCTCCTCTTCTTAAAACCTGGATATGCATCAACACACTCGAAGCCCCGCCCACAGGACCCCTCCACGCCATGTGAAATCGCTGTCAGTAAGTTGAAAGTGTAAAAAAGAAATTAATCTGAAAAACAAAGTTGGAAATGAAAACTTGTGACACACACGAAAACGATACAAATATTTGCATTGTAAAACATCTCATAACACAAATAAATATACCCCCAAAAATCGTGTTTTTTCAATGTTTGTCTTTTTTTTAACTCAACATGTTACGATGCCAAAACAGGTTTCAGTGTCAATACAACATTTTCCTACAATACCAAAACTTACTGGCAATGTTCTGGCCTCGTAATTTCTTAGTATCTTAAGTATCATTCTAAAGTGTCACTTGAGGACACAGCTAAACATGTTACAAGCCAGGAGTAGGCATACTAACAGCTAAACTAGCTGCTAAACTAGCTTAAAACAACGCAAGAAATAAGTGCTTAATAAACTTTAGGAAGGGTAGATGGAACCGTGTAAGCCGCTATTAACTGGAAATTAACAAGTGCCATATATAAGTCTAGAGCAGTGGTTCTTAACCTGGGTTCGATCGAACCCTAGCGGTTCGGTGAGTCGGCCTCAGGGGTTCGGCGGAGCCTCCGCCGCGGAGGTCAAGACACACCCGACTCATCGTGTAAATAAAAACTTCTCCCTTATCTGCGTATTATGGATACCCCCAAACAATGTTGCCTCTAATTTTCCATCTGATTCGCAGGTGTATAATTTGTTGTGAGTTAATGCACTGTGTTGGTTTTGTTCTTTGAACACGATGATGTTCATGCACGGTTCATTTTGTGCACCAGTAAAAAAACATATAACTTTGTCTTGAATTTGAGAAAAAAAACATTTTTTTTTTCACTAAAGAAGTGTTCGGTGAATGCGCATATGAAACTGGTGGGGTTTGGTACCTCCAACAAGGTTAAGAACCACTGGTCTAGAGAGAGGATAATAAACTGGGATGTGAAAGTTCTATGAAAAAACGCAGAAATCTGCGCGTTTTTAAACACTCATTTTCGTGTCAAAATATTACTTTCACGTTTTTTTAATAGAATATATAAGAAAATAGGATCCAAACAAACGCTCGCCTCAACCGCAGGTACTCGCTGTCCCTCTGGCTTAAAGGCCACCCTGAATTGCGGGACAAGGAGGGAGGAAACAAGCCCGCGAGTTAGCATAGTTAGCATCATCTAGCTAACTTACTTGTTGTCGCCTGCGTTAGCTCTCCGAGCCACAACATTGACGGCTTTCTACTTTGCTGCTAATCATATTTGGATGATTACAATCCGAATACTGTTAGTTCCGAACCAGTTGTAGTTCTGCAATATTTATTAGTAGCCAGCAAGAAGGTATCTTTTTGACGTGACAGATTGTAAACAGAGGTCACAACACCCGAAGTATATTACCTGAGGGGGTGTGGCTACAAGATAGAGTTGCCAAATGGGGAAACTTTTTCTGAGTTCTTCGCATGCATGCTATAGAATTTTACATTACATTTTTAATGATAATAATGTTAATAAATTATCTACTTAAAAAAAATGATGTGGTACATTACATGGGACATGTAAGTGTAAAAAAGACAGCCAAAATAGGTTGGTAGATGAGAATAAATGTAAAGGTGAAATATAGTGTAGAAATGCACCTAATTACAAGAAATGTATAATGATTTTCAAAATGTTATTTCGGGGCTTGCTTGGTAGCACTTTGTAGCGATATATAAAGGGCTGCATGTGGCCTGTGGAGCTTTTCAATCTGGCCCGCCGGACATTCCCAAATAATTTTTTTAGATCTTTAAGATCAATCAATCAATCAATGTTTATTTATATAGCCCTAAATCACAAGTGTCTCAAAGGGCTGTACAAGCCACAACGACATCCTCGGTACAGAGCCCACATACGGGCAAGGAAAACTCACCCCAGTGGTACGTCAATGTGAATGACTGAGAAACCTTGGAGAGGACCGCATATGTGGGTAACCCCCCCCCCCCACCTCTGGAAACTGTAGCTGCCATTATGATGTACAGTGATGTTTTCAAATGACTGAAATCTTGAAGTATACAAAGTATTTCAATGGTTGGAATCTGCGCTTTTGCATGATATACTAGTTATTATGGTAATCTAATGAGTTACTATGGTAATCTAATGAGTTACTATAGTAATCTAATTAGTTACTATGGTAATCTAAGTCACAGCAGCTCAGACGAGCCACCAAGCAGTGTGGGTGGGGAGCGTTTCCACATAGTGTTTCCAGCCTGAAATGCGGGTGTCAGGGACAGACGTGGAAGTAGATTTTTACAGCAAAGTTCTAAAGCTTAGTGATGTATCAGATACATCAGATTGTAGGTGGTTTTTATTTTTTTGTTTTTTTTACCCTTCGCATTCATATTTCACTGTTTGTGTTGCATTTTTGTTGCGTTTCGCTTGATTGTAAAATATGTCGATAGAGAGGGGGTGTGACGTTCATATGTTGTCAATATTCAGTGTTTTATTGTTCATAGTTAATATTGTAAATCCCACATTCTTTATTTTCATGTACATTCTGGGTGTCTCATTCAGTAAAAAAACATAAAATTCCATTCCGTTTTTTAAGGCGGTCTGTCATAACGTTTTTAGCATTCAATCAGACATTATTGTGAGGTCTTGTATTAGTGTTCCTAAAAATCAGATATACCGGCCCCCAGACACATTTTTTTTCTCTGAATTTGGCCCCCCGAGTCAAAATAATTGCCCAGGCCTGCCATAAATACATTGAAAAATTTACAATTAATACTAAAATAATGTGATTAGTATGGGCATTGGTATCGCCAGAAATCAGGAATCCGCAGCATAAAAACATGGTCGGAACATCCCCAAGTTTACACCACCAAATTTTATTTGGATTTTAGGTTTTACCTTTATTTAGGTGATTCTAGGTCCAACGTGTGTACACTGTGTTAAAATATAAAAATAAGTGTCTAGTCACACATGACTAGACACATAAAAAAGCCTTGCCTGTACCGGAAGCCTCTCGGCTGTCATGAAAAAAGTAAACCAACTGAGGCAACCTTAACCGGTTTTGGCAGGTGAGGTATAGAAATAAACACAAAAGTACATAAATACGTTAAAAACTTCCCAAGACCCCACTCCAAAGGGTTAATTTAAAGGCCTACTGAAACCCACTACTACCGACCACGCAGTCTGATAGTTTATATATCAATGATGAAATCTTAACATTGCAACACATGCCAATACGGCCGGGTTAGATTAGTAAAGTGCAATTTAAAATTTCCCGCAAAATAGTCTGCTGAAAACGTCTCGGTATGATGACGTTTGCGCGTGACGTCACGGATTGTGCGGACATATTGGGACACCAATGTGGCCAGCTATTAAGTTGTCTGTTTTCATCGCAAAATTCCACAGTATCTGTGTTGGTGAATCTTTTGCAATTTGTTTCATGAACAATGAAGACAGCAAAGAAGAAAGCTGTAGGTGGGATCGGTGTATTAGCGGCTGCCTGCAGCAACACAACCAGGAGGACTTTGAGTTGGATAGCAGACGCGCTACCGTGAGTACGCAGCTTTGGCTTCCAAACATTTGATCACTTGCTCGTACGTGCGTGCCGCTATGTGCATGTCACGTACGTAACTTTGGGGAAATATATGTGCTGTATGAACTTTACGGAGGTGAACGGTACTTTGGGCTGTGGGATTGAGTGTGTTCTGCGGGTGTTTGATATGTATTGGTGGGTTATATGGACGGGAGGGGGGAGGTGTTTGTTATGCGGATTAATTTGTGGCATATTAAATATAAGCCTGGTTGTGTTGTGGCTAATAGAGTATATATATGTCTTGTGTTTATTTACTGTTTTAGTCATTCCCAGCTGAATATCAGGTTCCTCCCGACTCTCACAGCATCTTCCCTATCTGAATCGCTTCCACTGCCCTCTAATCCTTCACTCTCACTTTTCTCATCCACGAATCTTTCATCCTCGCTCAAATTTATGGGGTAATCGTCGCTTTCTCGGTCCGAATCGGTCGATGTGAGGCGCTCCACAACCTGTGACGTCACGCTACTTCCGGTACAGGCAAGGCTTTTTTATCAGCGACCAAAAGTTGCAAACTTTATCGTCGATGTTCTCTACTAAATCCTTTCAGCAAAAATATGGCAATATCGCGAAATGATCAAGTATAGACTTAGACAAACTTTAATGATCCACAAGGGAAATTGTTCAACACAGTAGCTCAGTTACAATGATGGAAAGTGTAAGGATGGAAAGGACAATGCAGGTATAAATAGACTAATATAGCTATAAAAAAATCTAACATATATACGAATATATACATAATATGTGTACAGAATAATTTATATACATATATATTATATTATGTCTATAACATGTATACAATATAAACCAATGACCATGTACAATATTACAGTATATACAGTCTATATGACAGCAGCAGCATAAAATAGAGAGTAGGTCCAGCAGGAAATAGAAAATAGACATTATAAACATTATAAACAAAGACACATAGAATGGACCTGCTATCCCCGTTTTAATAAGAAAATTTCATTTCAATAGGCCTTTAAAACAACAACAAAAACTGATTTTTAGCTACAAACAGAAAACTTGAAAGAAGTACAGACTGCACATGGTGCAAGGAAACAATGCCTTTTATTTCTTTTGGGTGAGCTGTTGACTTTTTGAGTGGCCTCAAATGTCAACACACTCTTAAGAGCTTTTTCAAATGTGTTACCTGTCAAATGTGTTTTCGCCCCGGTCTGATAGAGGGGCCTGTGGCGTGCAGCGCAGATAATGGTTCTTTAAACCGACGCACTGGGTTGTCAGTCAACTCTAAAAGTATTTTGTAGAGATTGCAGCCTTCATTCTGACAAATACAAACCGGACACACTTATAAGCTCCACATAGAAGAAGCCAACAAAACATGAACCTTTTTATGAAAAAGATTTCAGGGAGGGAAAAAGCAGAACGCCACATAATCAGAAGCATGTTGTTTTTAATTAAAAAAACATGGCAGAGTGAATTGCTATTTTATAAAAGTGCTGACTTGGCACAAGGACAGTCTTGTCAACATTAAAAAAAAACCTTCACTTGGTGTAGCACAGTATTTCTAAATTATTTTCTGTCATGCCCCATCCCCCTATGTTATGAACATTGAAATACTGAATTGAAGTATTGAGAACCGGATCTTTTTTATTTTTATTATTATTATTTATTATTTCTAAATTGAAAACACTTCCTTGTGGTCTACATAACGTGATGGTGGTTCTTTGGTAAAAATGTTGCATAGATTATGCTTTACAGATCATCTTTAAGTCGCTTTCTGACAGTCGCTTCCGGATGCGCCGTTTTGTGGGCGGTCTTATTTACGTGGCTCACCTTCGACAGCGTCCTCTCCCCGTCATCTTTGTTGTAGCGGTGTAGCGGGCAAGGACGGGAGTGGAAGAAGTGTCAAAAGATGGAGCTAACTATTTTAATGACATTCAGACTTTACTTAAATCAGTAACGGAGCAACATCTACTCATCCGGAAACAACAACAAGGCCGCAAATGTGTCCCGTGAAAAACCGTCCGACCGGAACTCTCTAATAACTAAAGTTCCTTGGGTGAATAATGTAAACTTACTACACCGGTATGTTTTAGCGCTTTCATGGCGAGTTTACTGACAGATATAAGTAAGAACATTACACTACTTTATATTAGAAATAGCAACAGCGGAGGATGAATGTCCCATAACAAGAAGATAAAGATAAAGAAGAAACTTATCGACTTCGGTGTCGTCACGGAATACAAAGGCGCATGCGCGCAATTTTTCAGGATTTATGCAGATCCCAAATACAGATCAGCAGGTACCAGAAGGTAAGAAAAGTTGCTTTTGCAAAGTATTGCAAAACAAAACGCCAGATAATGTCTTACCTTATACGCACACCATAATAATACTTGTATGTTTAATGCGCCCACAATCCATCAAGCGGTGCGGCTTCACAGCTTACCAAAGTAGTACTAAAACATTTTGATAGATTTTTGAGCGCCGTATGTAATGTTCTTTATTTTCAATGGAACATATAAAATGTTGGTGTTGTTTACTGGAGTCATATTGCCTTCATAGTGCAGTCTACAAGTATCTCTTATGTTTGACTGCTTCGAGGTGGGTAAGCAAAACCAGAATTATTCCGTACATAAGGCGCACTGTCGAGTTTTGAGGGGAAAAAAAGGATTTTAAGTGCGCCTTATAGTCCGGAAAATACGGTACTCAAAGTGAAAATGGTTTACTGGGATGTTTTTAAATTTAATTTTATTTGTATTCATGATTTTAATAGACCTAAAGGTGTTGTTTGCAATTTACACAGATGTCTAGAGGGTGCTAAAGTTCCAATGTATTTTACACAGTATATACCGCCCTCTTCCGGCTTCTAGGACATAATAACGTAACTCCGTACGTAACACATGCAAGCGCATTAGTTTTGGGTGTTGTTAGCTAATAATAGCGATTTGGATAGTTAGTGTTAGCTGTCGTTGAATGTATATTCTATCATAACAACGTGACTGCTAATTGTTTGTTGCTTGTCTTGGACTGTTTTTGTGTGTGCATGTACATGTTGACGAGACAGGGTGAGTGACCGCCGTAAACACCAATCATTTTATCCGGGCCAGTAAAAAATTTTACCACACAAACTTAGTAATTGTGAAAAGTATAGACAATTGTCGAACAATTGTGTTCGTTAAACCACTACTGGTAACATACGTTTGCTTTGAAAAATGTAACTCTGAGCAAGTTGCAAACAGCCCCGTTAAAAGTGTCATATTATGATTTTTTTCCTACATTTAAAGGCCTACTGAAATGGTTTTTTTTTATTTAAACGGGAATAGCAGATCCATTCTATGTGTCATACTTGATCATTTCGCGATATTGCCATATTTTTGCTGAAAGGATTTAATAGAGAAAATCGACGATAAAGTTCGCAACTTTTGCTCGCTGATAAAAAAAAGCCTTGCCTGTACCGGAAGTAGCGTGACGTCACAGGAGCTAGTATTCCTCACAATTCCCCATTGTTTACAATGGAGCGAGAGAGATTCGGACCGAGAAAGTGATGATTACCCCATTAATTTGAGCGAGGATGAAAGATTCGTAGATGAGGAACGTTACAGTGAAGGACTTGAGAGACAGTGATGGACGTATCTTTTTTCGCTCTGACCGTAACTTAGGTACAAGCTGGCTCATTGGATTCCACACTCTCCTTTTTTTATTGTGGATCACGGATTTGTATTTTAAACCACCTCGGATACTATATCCTCTTGAAAATGAGAGTCGAGAACGCAAAATGGACATTCAGTGCCTTTTATCTCCACGACAATACATCGGCGAAATGCTTTAGCTACGAGCTAACGTGATAGCATCGTGCTTTAACTGCATATAGAAACAAAAAAATAAAGGATAGAAGGAAGGATAGATAGAAAATCAACAATACTATTAAACCGTGGACATGTAAATACACGGTTAATGCTTTCCAGGCTGGCGAAGGTTAACAATGCTGTGCTAACGACGCCATTGAAGCTAACTTAGCAACTTAGCAACGGGACCTCACAGAGCTATGCTCTGTTGATGAGTAGATGAGGGCTGGCTGGCGTAGGTGGAGAGCTTCCACCTACGCCAGCCAGCCCTCATCTACTCATCAACACCCGTGCTCACCTGCGTTCCAGCGATCGGCAGAAGGACGAAGGACTTCACCCGATGCGTTTGGCGGCCCGGAGACGTAGGAAGTCAAGGTGAGGTCGGCGGCTAGCGCGGCTAGCGCGGCTAGCATGGCTAGCGCTCCAACAAAGTCCTCCTGGTTGTGTTGCTGTAGTCCGCTGCTAATACACCGATCCCACCTACAACTGTCTTCTTTGCAGCCTTCATTGTTCATTAAACAAATTGCAAAAGATGTCCAAAATACTGTGGAATTATGAAATGAAAACAGAGCTTTTTGTATAGGATTCTACGGGTACCATAACTTCCGTTACTCTGACTTCGTCACGCGCATACGTCATCATACCGCGACGTTTCAGCCGGATATTTCCCGGGAAGTTTTAAAAGTCACTTTATAAGTTAACCCGGCCGTATTGGCATGTGTTGCAATGTTAAGATTTCATCATTGATATATAAACTATCAGACTGCATGGTCGGTAGTAGTAGGTTTCAGTAGGCCTTTAATACACTTCCTTGTTGTCTACATGTCAACTGGTGGTGTTTTGGTCAACATTTTGCATAGATTTTCTTTTAAAGACCGTCTTCAAGCTGCTTTCTGACTCTCGCTGTTTTGTAGGTGGTCTCAAATTGAGTGCCAAAGTCCTCCTCCTGGCCAAGCCCATTTAGACCATTTTACTCTACAGGCCAAAGTGGCCCAAATCAGATTTTTTTTAATCAGATTTTTTCCAGCAGATTGTTTACACTGCAAGTAAAATGTGATTTTTTATCAGACTCCAGTGTAAACGCGCACAGGCCCCAAATGTGGCCCCAATGTGGCCTCGACGTCACTTGCATGCAAACTTCGATAAAGTGAAAAAAAAGGAAGTTGACCGGGAGGAAGTCGCTACTTCTACAAAATAAAATAAAAGTCGTAACACCTTAAAAATGAGTGTTTATTTACGTGAAAGAAAAAAGTAATGTATGACTGGATATATATATATATATATATATATATATATATATATATATATATATATATATCCAGTCATACATTACTTTTTTCTTTCATATATATATATATATATATATATATATATATATATATATATATATATATATATATATATATATATATATATATATATATATATATATATATATATATATATATATATATATATACATACATACACACACAGTAGGGTTGTCCTGATACCAATATTGTGCAATATTGTGGTACCGGTACCAAAATATATTTAGAAAATGGCATTGTTGGCTTTATTTTAACAAAAAATCTTACGGTACATTAAACATATGTTTCTTATTGCAATCGAAGAACAATTTTGGCCTTAAATGAAATAGTGAACATACTAGACAATTTGTCTTTAAGTAGTAAGTAAGCAAACAAAGGCTCCTATTGTCTGCTGACGTATGCAGTAACATATTGTGTCATTTCTCATTCTATTATTTTATCAAAATTATGAGGGACAAGCTGTAAAAATTGATTATTAATCTACTTGTTCATTTACTGTTAATATCTGGTTATTTTCTGTTTCAACATGTTCCATCTACACTTCTGTTAAAATGTAATAATCACTTATTCTTCTGTTGTTTGGATACTTTACATTAGTTTTGGATGATACCACAAATTTAGGTATCAATCCGATTTCAAAATGTTGTTACAGGATCATACATTGATTATAATCAAAGTCCTCATGTCCGTGGATGTATTTTCTGAGTTTATAAACATAATATGAAAAAAATATAGATGTAATCATAGTAGTATTGACTAGATACGCTCTTGTAGTTGATATCATTACAGTGGATGTCAGGTGTAGATCCATCCATGGCATTTGTTTATATTAAGGAACGGCGTCATTAGCGGTAGTGAAGCATGTTTAGCTATTCCTCGTCCTGCAGGGATGATACTTGTAAAAAACGTACTTTATTTGTCGCCATGGAGGCGAGGATTAGTGATTTAGAAGTAGCTAAAACACTGCCGACTGCGAATGCATCTTTTTTCTGTAGCTAGCTATCCATGTCTTAAAGCACCTCTTCCTGAGGGCGTTTCAGTGTTATAGCTTCACCTTTAACGTTAGTTTTTAGGCCAAAATACATCAGTTCTCCCTTTTCTGTCTACACATACTGCCTGCTTGTAAGTACTGCTTGATTGTGCGCTGCCAAACATGCTCCTCTGCTCGTAAAACCAGCAATGTCATGACGTGCCGTCATGCCCGTTTAAAATTATATATTTTTTTTAAATAAAAGGGGAACCGGTACTTTTAAAACAGAGTATAGTAACGTTTTTGATTCATTAGATTCTATTACTATACTATTAGATGATACTATACTACTACTGGTATACCGTATAACCCTAATATATAGCGTAATATATTTGGGAGGGTTCTCATCTTTTAATGGCTGTTGAGTAGAAGAGACAATGACAATCTACGTGAGCTTTATTTTTCAACTCACATATAAGCAAATGCGCCACAGCAACCATTCCGGTCCTTCAACAATCGCTATTTCTTCGTAATCAAAATATGTATTTATATATTACATACAACCTATTATTTGCGCACTATTGACAAGTGATGCACCGAAAATCCGGTCATCTTAAATTGACTTGGCTCACCAAAAACGGATGTTGTGATGAAATATCCACTTCCGCTGGCGACTGCGTCTTTCCCGGTGCACGCTAATGACGTAGCTCGCCCAAAAGCTGACAAAAAAGTTACATTCAGGTCGCATTGCGTTTAGACTGAAGTCACATTTGAGAAGACCAGATTCCAATCAGATTCAGGACTATCTCCTGATGTGGCCTGAATCTGATGCCAAAAGATCAGATTTGAAGCACTTTGGAGCGTTAAGACTGTCAAAAAAATGCAATCTGTGTCACTTGAGGGCAAATAAGTCAGATTGTGTGTGCAGTGTAAACGTGGCCTTAGACTGTGTCTCCACCCTGTCAGCAATATTGCAGATTTTAGCGCTTCCATATGGCGTCTACAGACATACGTTAGAACTATAAGCTACCTTTTATTGGAAATGGCAACAGGGGAGTATGCATGTGCATGTAAGAGCCAGTCTGCCCCACAACAAGAGGCTAGAGCAGGGGTCGGCAACCCGCGGCTCCGGAGCCGCATGCGGCTCTTTGACCACTCTGATGCGGCTCAGCTGCATACTTGCCGACCCCCCCGATTTTCCCAGGAGACTTATGGATCTCAGTGCCTCTCCTAGATAACTCCCAGGGCAAATATAATCCTATTTTCACTCTAATTATTAAATTAAGGGCGTGCCCTAATTGCACCGCAGTAATTGTTCTCTATAGCATTTGCAAACAGCGTGCCAGCCCGGCCACATGTTGTATGTAGCTTTTACTTGCACACGTGGGAGACAGCAAAGCATACTTAGTCATCAGCCACACAGCTTACACTGACGGTAGCCGTATAAAACAACTTTAACACTGTTACGTTACAAATATGCGCCACACCGTGAACCCACACCAAAAAAGAATGAAAAACACATTTCTGGAGAACATCCCACCGTAACACAACATAAACACAACACAACCAATACCCAGAATCCCATGCAGCCCTAACTCTTCCGGTCTAGATTATACACCCCGCTACCACCAACCCCCCCCCCCCATCCCCCCCCACCCCCAGCAACCCCCCTCCCCCCCCCCACGTGCGTCGGTTGAGCGGAAGAGTTAGTGCTGCATGGGATTCTGGGTATTTGTTGTGTTGCGTTTATGTTGTGTTACAGTGCAGATGTTCTCCAGAAATGTGTTTGTCATTCTTTTTTGGTGTGGGTTCAAAGTGTGGCGCATATTTGTAACGTAACAGTGTTAAAGTTGTTTTATACGGCTACCGTCAGTGTAAGCTGTGTGGCTGCTGACCTAGTACGCCTTGCTGTCACTTACGTGAGCAAGCTGAAACTGCATTCTACATGTAGTCGAGCAGGTACACTGTTTGGGCAGGCTGTAGAGGGCGCCAAAAGCAGTGCCATCACGCCCTGATATTCGGGAGTCTCCCGGAAATAATGAGAGGGCTGACAAGTATGACGCTATCAAGCGCCATTCATTCAAAACTTGCGGGCCGCACTAAAACCTCTCCCATATATGGAGATATCCACTGACGTAACTAAGGGGCGAAATACGTCACAATCGTCTGAAATACCAAATAGCTCGTTTGGAGCAAATTCGGAAGAAAACAGGATTATTTTAATAAATATCTCCGCCATGCCTCCATAGTTTGAATAAAAATTTTAGAGATTTATGGGGATCTAAACTACACAAAAACAGGTACAACAGGTAAGAAACGTTGGTTTTAGACAATAGGACCCTTTTAAGTTAAGTACCAATGATTGCCACACACACATTAGGTGTGGTGAAATTATCCTCTGCATTTGACCCATCCCCTTGTTCACCCCCTGGGAGGTGAGGGGAGCAGTGAGCAGCAGCGGTGGCCGCGCCGGGAATAATTTTTGGTGATTTAACCCCCAATTCCAACCCTTGATGCTGAGTGCCAAGCAGGGAGGTAATGGGTCCCATTTTTATAGTCTTTGGTATGACTATGCCAGTGTTTTGAACTCACGACCTACCGATCTCAGGGCGGACACTCAATTTAAACATTGGTCACTTGTTAGCTCTATCAGATTGTTCCTTTTCTAAAAAGGTATATGACTTTTTAAAATGTGTTATTTTTGTGCACATTTTCACCTTGCGATGTGGTGAACAACTTTGTTTGAGGCCAACAGTGCTTTTTATTTACTGTCGCGATACTCCTAAAATGACCAGAAAAAGGCATTGTGGCTTAGTGACACAAATGGGGTGTAAGTAAGGTCTTCATATGCCGTCTTAATTTGTTGGTTTCATGCGGTCTACTACTAGAGTTTTTAGGAATAAAACGCACACGGGTCATTCCTCATTTCCTACCGTATTGACGGTAAACCCAAGGGCTATGTCAGTTCCGTCTTATTTCCTGACTTCATTTCGGTTATCATCACTTGTTTTCCTAGCCTGTCACGCCTCCGCCCTTTTTCCTTTTCATTCCTGTCACAATCTTCTTCCAGCATCTCTCCGTCAGCTCTTTTTAGCGGCCTTCGTCTGTACTACTCCGACTGGGTTGAACAGGCCGCCTGTTGACTAATTGGAGCACTGCTGCCGTCTTGGTGGAGGCTTGTGTATTGTTCAAGCATGAGGGACGTTTATTATCTGTCATTGTTTTCTTTTTCAAACTCCCAACAATACATTCACAAGGAAACACTTTTGCTTTTAGGTAGGTTCAAGCAGGTCATGTCTAAATTGGACTTCTACCTCCTCTTTGTTGGACTCTGGCACTGCATGTAACTGTGTTTTTGTTCAGTTCAGTTTTAGTTTATTTGGAACATGCATACAATTACAATGTAATGCATCACATATTTCCAGTTGTTTCATTACAACATGTCCGAAAAGGGGTAAGAAGAAGCAGAGCTTATTTAATCCTACCCCTTTTCATTCCATACCAATTTTATCCCATTTTCTTGTTCTCAGTAACAGAACAGTGACTAAATAAATAATAAATAAATAATATACCATAGTAAGTAAACATATATTAAATACATAAATAATTGTTATCTCACAAGAAAAAAAAAAGGGTTCAAGATGTTCATCATAATTATTGTTCTGTGTACTTTGTGAACACGTGTAGTGTAAACAGTCTCTTAAACTGAATCATATTGATGCTTTGTTTGATTTCTTTGGTTAATCCATTCCATAATTTAATTCCACATACGGATATGCTAAAGGTTTTAAGTGTTGTACGATTATACAAATGTTTTAAATAAGATTTCTCTCTAAGGTTATGTTTCTCCTCTTTTGTTAAAGGCCTACTGAAATGATTTTTTTTAATTTAAACTGGAATAGCAGATCCATTCTATGTGTCATACTTGATCATTTCGCGATATTGCCATATTTTTGCTGAAAGGATTTAGTAGAGAAAATCGATGATAAAGTTCGCAACTTTTGCTCGCTGATAAAAAAGCCTTGCCTGTACCGGAAGTAGCATGACGTCACAGGAGGTAATATTCCTCACAATTTTCCTTTGTTTACAATGGAGCGAGAGGGATTCGGAGCGACAAAGCGACGATTACCCCATTAATTTGAGCGAGGATGAAAGATTCGTGGATGAGGAACGTTAGAGTGAAGAACTAGAGGCAGTGCAGGACGTATCTTTTTTCGCTCTGACCGTAACTTAGGTACAAGCTGGCTCATTGGATTCCACACACTCTCCTTTTTCTATTGTGGATCACGGATTTGTATTTTAAACCACCTCGGATACTATATCCTCTTGAAAATGAGAGTCGAGCACGCGAAATGGACAGTCACAGTGACTTTTATCTCCACGACAATACATCGGTGACACACTTAGCTACTGAGCTAACGTGATAGCATCGTTCTCAAATGCAGATAGAAACAAAATACATAAATCCCTGACTGGAAGGATAGACAGAAGATCAACAATACTATTAAACCATGTACATGTAACTACACGGTTAATAATTCTCAGCCTGGTAAAGCTTAACAATGCTGTTGCTAACGACGCTAAGACTAACCTAGCAACTTAGCAACCGGACCTCACAGAGCTATGATAAAAACATTAGCGCTCCACCTACGCCAGCCAGCCCTCATCTGCTCCTCAACAGCCCTGCTCACCTGCGTTCCAGCGATCGACGGCGCGACGAAGGACTTCATCCGTGGGTTTGGCGGCTAGCATCGGCTAGGCGTCTGATATCCAAGTAAGTAGTCCTTGTTGTGTTGCTACAGCCAGCCGCTAATACACCGATCCCACCTACAACGTTCTTCTTTGCAGCCTCCATTGTTCATTAAACAAATTGCAAAAGATTCACCAACACAGATGTCCAGAATACTGTGGAATTATGAAATGAAAACAGAGCTTTTTCTACGGGCTCCGAATACTTCCCTTGTCCTCGTGACGTCACACGCATACGTCAGCGTAATAAAACGTTTTTAACCGGAAGTGTGGCGGGAAATTTAAAATTGCACCTTATAAGTTAACCCGGCCGTATTGGCATGTGTTGCAATGTTAAGATTTCATCATTGATATATAAACTTTCAGACTGCGTGGTCGGTAGTAGTGGGTTTCAGTAGGCCTTTAAGAAGAACTGTTGTACATTCTTGGGTAGCAGGTTATAGATTATACATCATTTTAGCTGTTTGCAATTGCACCAAATTGTTGAATTTCAATATTTTTGATTCAATAAATAAAGGGTTTGTATGTTCTCTATATCCAACATTATGTATTATTCTAATTGATCTTTTTTGTAACACAGCTAGTGAATGAAGCGCACATTTGTAGTTGTTTCCCCATATTTCTACACAATAACTCAGATATGGTAACACTAGTGAGCAGTAAAGAATATGAAGTGATTTTTGGTCTAGAATATGGCTGGGGGATATGGCCTTTTTTAAATATCTTGATATTTTTAGGCCATATCGCGATACACGATATATATCTCGATATTTTGCCTTAGCCTTGAATGAACACTTGATGCATATAATCCCAGCAGTATGATGATTCTATGTGTCTACATTAAAACGTTCTTCTTCATACTGCATTAATATATGCTCATTTTAAACTTTCATGCAGAGAGGGAAATCACAACTAAGTCAATTGACCAACACTGTATTTATTAAACAGTTATTAAGCAGTGGCACAAACATTCATGTCATGTCAAAACAGAATATGCAAGATTGTCAGAGACATTTTAAAACAAGCTATGAGTGCACTTTTGTGCATGATGTCACTAAGATGACATATCAAAACAACACTAAATTAAAGTGCACTTTTTGTACAAACCGCCACTACATGTCACACAAGATATTTCAATAACTGTCAAATAAAAGATCTGCATAATAGGAAATTAAATAGTGTATGTCCTTCGCTATGTGGTAGGTTCCGGTGGACGTTATCTCCTTCTGTTGTTGACTATTTTTTTCATACGGTGTTGATGTGGAAATGGTTGCCTCTGCCTTTTGTTGGTGTGGCACCGAACGGAGATGTTGACATGCAGAGTAAGTACTTTTCATTCTCTAGCGGGTGACTTTTCAAATGATGCTACTTATTAGCAGTAATGCTACTTTTTGTAGCAAAGCTTTTGCCCCACACTTGACAAATTATGGTTGTCTGTCCGAGACATATTCCCACTTGAAGCCAAACCACCGCCAGACGATGGACCCTGTGCCGTTTTACTTGGGAATTAATTCTTCCTTCATTTGTTACCAGATTTGCACCTTCTTTCTCTCGTATTACCACTCACACCACAGCTAACTTTAGCCATGCTGCTACCTCTCTGCACAGCGAGGGCGTATACGTATGTGACGTATGTAAGAAGGTGCACTTGTTTACGTCTCTGTGAGAAGGAGAGACTAGAAAGAGTGAGAAGAGAGCCTGTAGTGTAATGCCTGCAGCTAAAAGTAACTGTGTGAGAACTTATACTCGAATATCACGATATAGTCATTTTCTATATCGCACAGAGACAAACCCGCGATATATAGAGTATATCGGTATATCGCCCAGCCCTAGTCTAGAACATCCATCCATCCATTTTCTACCGCTTATTCCCTTCGTATTTATCTTTATTCATTACTGACGTGTTTCTTGCTACTTTATGTTGCATATTTTGTACATGAGATTTCATCTGATATTACACCAAAAAATGTGTTTTCTTTTACCCTTTCAATATCTACTCCATCTATTTGTAATTGTGTTTGACTTTCCCTTCTACTGTTACCAAATAGCATTATTTTAGTTTTACTGTGATTCAAAGATAGTCTGTTTTTGTCAAACCATCTGTGTAATAAATGTTTGTCTTTGAAAGTAAAATTGTACTATACTGCTGTACTTCTGAATTTCTGCTTCCATTACTAGGAGCAGAGTCGGAAATGCATGAGTTGTTGCATGAATATATGTAAGGGTAAGTGGGTGAAATTCATACACGTTACCTCCTTAAAGTTGCCATATTTCATTAGTTTGGTAGTTATTGATAGTGGAGTGCGACAAAGGTTCAGATTAAGCCCATCCTATGTTTTTTAATGAAACCTTTTAGCATCTCTTGTCAGCTGTGGATGTGTTTTGTTTGGGGATCTGTTTGTACCGAGTGAGAGAGCGAGCGGTTTTGTTCTTTCTTCATAGAAGGAAGATTGTGTTTTCACTTGCACATCACACGCACATTCACAAAGTATGTATGTGTGTGCATGCAGGTTGAAGCCCTTTTGTTTCCCCCGCTCTTTATGTGCATTTGTGGCTCTCTACAGATATTGCATGCCAGGCTGTATGTGTGTGCCGCAATGATAATATCCTAGGTCAGGAGTGTCAGCGGCAGCAGAAAGGAGAATTGGTTATTTTTGTGAGCTCTGCAGCGCTCCCCTGGCTGCTTTTAAATGTTAACACAACAGGGAAACATTGCAGTGGACCTTGTGCTCACCTGCGTTTAGCTCTATGAAAAAACACCGACATAAAAACAAACAAAAAAACTCAGCCCAGGCAGCATTTTAACACAATGCCTGTAAAAAACTGCTAATTTAGTTAAGATAAAATAGTTAATTGCAGTACAATCAATACAAACATAAATCAAAGTTCAAGTGCAGCAAAATAGTATTTGTTTTCCCCATTAGACACAGCGATTCATAAGAGATAAATAACCTTGTATGTGATGTGACCTTCCCTTCATTACTTCACATTAGTATGCAAACTGAGTTCTGTCAATGGAGGTATGTGTAGCTAGTGTATGGAAGTTTAGAAGACAGGACTACTGAAATTTGCTCAGAACAGGTTCACGAGGTATTGTGTTATGCCTGCTGATGCTAAAGTCAGCATGCAAACATTCTCACAGAGAAACCGACATGTTTATGTTTGGAAGGTTTTTTGCTGACTTTGCAAACTCTGCCAGTTTTCACATTAACAGCCCCCCATAAATGTTACAATTATAGTACAATTGAACTTTCTTTGTCAAGGTCATACAATTTGGAGCAATCAGCATTTTAAAAAATGTGCTTATAAAGTTGCTTACATTTTGCCCATCACCCACAATCCCTCTGTGAGACAAGGGCACACAAGTGAGGCATGTAAAGGAGATTAATCTATTCCGCCAATAAATCCTTCTAAAAAACATCCAAAAACCGCTAACAACGCTCCATTTACATGTCGTGACCTGCATATTGACCAAGCTATAGTGACATTGCTGTTGATGAGCGGGTCTATTCAGGTCTTTTTTCATACAAAAGGTGCACCGGATTATAAGGCGCATTAAAGGGGTCATATTATGATTTTTTTCTAAATTTAAAACACTATCTTGTGGTCTACATCAGTGGTCCCCAAACTTTTTGTAACTGCGGACCGGTCAACGCTTGAAAATTTGTCCCACGGACCAGGGGGGGGAAGGGAGAGATGGTATTGTATTTATTTATTTATTTATTTATTTATTGTCATAAAATACAATCATGTGTGCTTACGGACCGTATCCCTGCAGACTGTATTGATCTATGGTATATTGATATATAATGTAGGGACCAGAAATATTAATAACAGAAAGAAACAACCCTTTTGTGCGAATGAGTGTGAATGAGTGTAAATGGGGGAGGGAGGTTTTTTGGGTTGGTGCACTAATTGTAAGTGTATCTTGTGTTTTTTATGTTGATTTAATAAAAAAATAAAAACCTTTATTTTATTTTTTTATTTTTATTTCTTGTGCGGCCCGGTACCAATCGATCCACGGACCGGTACCGGGTGGTTGGGGACCACTGGTGGTGTGATGGTGGTTCTTTGGTCAAAATGTTGCATAAATTATGTTTTACAGATTATCAAGTAGCTTTCAGAGCGTCTCTTCAGGATGCGCCGTTTTGTGAGCGGTCTTATTTACGTGGCGTATTCTCCCCGTCATCTTTGTTGTAGCGGTGTAGCGTGCAAGGACGGGAGTGGAAGAAGTGTCAAAAGATGGACTTAACTGTTTTAATGACATTCAGACTTTACTTAAATCAATAACGGAGCAGCATCTTCTCATCCGTGGCTCAATAATGCAACATCAACGCCGTAAATGTGTCCCGTGAAAAACCGTCCGACTGGAACCCTAAAGTTCCGTGGGTGAATTATGTAAACCCCCTACAGTTTTTAGCACTTTGATAGCTAGTCTACTGACAGATATAAGTAAGAACTTTACGCTACTTTATATTAGAAATGGCAACAGTGGAAGATGAATGCCACATAAGAAGATAGAGAAAAAGAAGAAGCTTATGACTTCGGCGACGGACAATGGCGGAAGCGCGCACATTTTCAGGACTTATGCAGATCCCAAATACAAATCAACAGGTACCAGAAGGCAAGAAAAGTTTGTTTTGCATAATACTGCGAAACAAAACGGCAGGTAATATGTCTGCTAATAGGTGCCATTTTGCGGTCCTTGTACACACCATAGTAATACTTGTATGTTTAATGCGCCGACAATCCATCCAGCGGTGCGGCTTCATAGCTTACCGAAGTCGTACTAAAAACATTTTGACAGATTTTTGAGCGCCATGTGTAATGTTCTATATCAGGGGTCGGGAACCTTTTTGGCTGAGAGAGCCATGAAAGCCAAATATTTTAAAATGTATTTCCGTGAGAGCCGTATAATATTTTTTAACAATGAATACAACTAAATGCGAGCATTTTTAAGTAAGAACAACATTTTTAGAGTTTAATGAGTCTCTTATTCTTTTTAATAACAATGTTGTTCTGAAGCTAATCAATAATAAATGAAATACTTCTTACCATTAATGTGACTTCTGGTGCTGCATGGTTTTGCTGATGGCTTTGTAGTCTGGTTGATACGTGGTTATTTTTAACACTGTGATTACCAGCGGAATTATTCATTACTTATCGTGTTAAGCAGTGTCAGCTAGGATTGATCTGAGAGCCAGATGCAGTCATCAAAAGAGCCACAGGTTCCCTACCCCTGTTCTATATTCTCAATGGAACATTTCAAGTTTGGTGTTGTTTACTCGCGCCATCTTGCAGTTTACACATATCTCTTATGCATGACTGGTCACACTTATCCTTACACCATGTTCCAAATAAAATTGCTTCGAGGTCGGTAAGCACAACCAGAATTATGCCGTACATTAGGCGCACCGGGTTATAAGGCGCACTGTCGATTTTTGAGAAAATGAAAGGATTTTAAGTACGCCTTATAGTTCGAAAAATACAGTACTTTCCTGGCGTAGTGACACAGCGCCATTATTACAGTGCGACTCACACTCCTCTGGCCACGAGGGAGAAGTAATGCTAGCTACTGGAGCTACTTCTGTTGTTGCTGTATCACCTTTGAGTTTGGAAAAGTCAATGCCAGGTTATAAAGCATGCCTTTTACCTGTAATTGTAGACCATTGTAGCACCAAGACGCGAAGTTGGATACAATTGAAATTCCACATGTTATGCTAAAAATCTGGACTGACTAAAGCAGTAGACTCGACAACATCGCTTTAAAGACTCAACGAGATGCTCATTTGCTCTCAGCATTTTTTTTTACCAAGGGACTGTTCTGAATTGACCAGCTTAACAAGAGATCATAGTTTGTGCTAAAACATACAACATTCCATCAGTTGGCATCCCACTGACAAAGCACATTGTGACATGTTTTAGTATGTTCTTATTTTGTCAATTAAATGTTTAGCACAAGATAACACTCGGAGGCGTTCACAAAGTCTGCCATGATTAGTCATGCTCTCTGTAGCAGTTGTTATGCTCTCTGTAAAATCAATGTGCCCAGGAACGAAGTTCCAGTAATGCTTAAAATGACCAAAATACTCTTGTCAGTTTTATAATGTTACTACATCATAAACATTAGAGCTTATAGATGAATCCCGATTACCTGCATTGTTAGTCGCTTCGTGCTATCGCACAGAAAAGGGGAAGACGTGTGTGTTCTTGTCTCACATAGAAAATGTGGGTGATGTGGATTCCCCAAAAGTGCAGTTGTCCTTTAAAGGAGTATTTTTGTGTGGCGACCATTAATTTAGCTTGTGTATCATTGAGTTATTTCTAATGATACAAAGTAAGTTTATCAAAAAGAAAATATTAGATTTGTCTGGAGCAACGTGGTGATGAAGCTCTTTCTTTTACAGTGGAACCTTAAAGTTAAAGTACCAATGATTGTCACACACACTAGGTGTGGTGAAATTGGTCCTCTGCATTTGACCCATCCCTTTGTTCACCCTCTGGGAGATGAGGGGAGCAGTGGGCAGCAGCGGTGCCGCGCCCAAGAATCATTTTTGGTGATTTAACCCCCAATTCCAACCCTTGATGCTGAGTACCAAGCAGGGAGGTAATGGGTCCCATTTTTATAGTCTTTGGTATGACTCGGCCAGGGTTTGAACTCACAAACTACCGATCTCAGGGTGGACACTCTAACCACTAGGCCATTGAGTAGGTTCATTTAGTAGTTGATTTACGAACGCCTCTTTTTTGCGTTCTTTCCGGTCTACAAACGTTTAGAATGAGCCATATATGCCTCAGTGTGCAACCCAGGTCTTGGTGTACGATCATTTATTAATTTATTTATTCATTTTGTGTGCCGCTGGAAGTTCTATGGGAACTGGCATTTTTTTGAACATGCAAATTTTCTAGAGGCGGGCTCCCAACGTCACATCCTGTTTACATATTCGGCTTGGCTCACAAATATGGAAGAAACAAATCCACAATTGCAACCAATATCAAAAAAGGACATTTATATGGTTGCTGACTTTGCCGAAGGGGTTAAATATCTTCGCAAGTATGAAGAGAAAGTGCAGGACTAGGTGGAAAATCTGGTACTAGTGTGGCTAAATGAGAAGCAACTAGCTGGCGATAGCATTTCCTAGGCTATCATTTGAGAAAAGCACAGAAGAAGAATTTAAGGCCAGCTGTGGGTGTCGGGAAAAGTTTATTTGCAGCGTCGGTGCGGAATGGCAAGGCTGCTCAGACAAAGCTGCCGCTTCGCTCGGCGAAGGGAGGTTTTTACATTAGCAAGTTTTTAACTACGATAAGACCGGACTTTTTTGGAAAAATATGCCACGGGATCTTTTTTTACAGTGAATAAGAATGCAGTAGCAGGACGCAAGCCAATGGAGAACCGCCTTACACTGCTAGTTTGTGCTAATGATAGTGGTCGCTCGAAGATGACGCTATGCTTGTTTACCACTCCTAGACTGCTCAACAAATTGCACAAATATTTATAATATATTTGTTTTTTATTCTAGCAACATGTTTGGTAACATTTTGGACAGCACCAAAGGTACTTTTGTGTGTGTGCAGATAAGTTGGCTGCTGTTGTTGCTTGGATAAAAAAGAGGTTGTTGATCCTTGTTTGGATCAACAACTGTATACTGTATACTGTATATGGTTTGATACATATACAGTATACATAAACATTATAGGGTCTCGAAAGTGTGCATTTTTTAAATGTCAAATAGGGATTTTTGTTAAGGATAGGATCAATTATTCATCTTCACATTGTTTCTTATGGGAAATTTGTTTCACTATACAAATGTTTCGGTTGGCGAACCATGATCGAGAACCAATTGAATTTGTTAATCGATGTTCCACTGTATTTGACTTAAAGCTGCAGTTTGTAGTGGGTACCAAAAAAAAAAAAAAAAGAACACCACCAACGGCTAGCATATGTTACCATTAGTAGTTTAAAAGAACAGCTTTAACAAAGATGGTAATTCAGTCACAAATATAGTCAAATTTTGTAACATGCCGTTTGGCCCAAATAATATGACTGGGAGTCATTAAGAGAGAAAGGATTTAAAAACAGATCATATCTTTGCTGTAATGCTGAGAGAAATCATACGCTTTTTCAAACACTGCTTTTGTAACGTAGCGTTATCTATTTCCTAGCTTACATGGTCAGGCTATATTACATGCAGCTTGTTTGAACACAAGCGCCTTTAATGCGGCCACCTATCTGATATAAACAGTACCTGTAAAGGAGTCCTATTATGCCAAACCAATTTTTTTTTTTTTTACCTCCAGATACCTGCTTTTGTGTATTTGGGATCTCCATAAATCATGAAAATGTTCAAATCAAATGGAGTCATGGCGGAGATTTTTTTTAAAACAATCTTGCTTTCTTCCAAACGAGCCGTTTAGAATTTGAGACTTTAGGGACGTACTTTGCCTTTGTTACGTCAGCGGATATCTCCATATATGGGAGAGGTTTACCCGAAGAACTTTGCGCGAGTCTGCCATTTTTATTCAGTTGTAGTCCAAAATTGTAATATATACATATATACTTACTTATTTTTCATTATGCTCTTGTTGTAGGACAGACTGACTTGTACATGCACATGCATGCTTAAATCCTTCGTTTTTGCCATTTCTTATAAAAAGTAGCATACATTTCTAACATATAAGGAGCGCTAAAAACTGCAACATAGCTGACAGGCTCGAAATGCAGTCCAACGGAGCTTGGCCTGGCGTGGGCCTTCTGCATTTAGAGGAGACTGCCCACAAAACGCCGCATTCTGAAGACACAGCCAGAAAGCCGCTTGAAGATATCTTAGCAAATGTTTTACCTAAAAAACACCATTACATGTTATGTAGACCACAAGGAAGTGTTTTAAATGTAGACACTTTTTTAAATGTTGTTTAATTTATTTTTTATGCATTTTTAACAGTGTTTTATATATATATATATATATATATATATATATATATATATATATATATATATATATATATATATATATATATATATATATATATATATATATATATATATATATATATATATATATATATATATATTATAGAGGTTTATTTGAAATAGGGACAGATACAAAAACATAGACATCTGAAACAGTTATCCAATGTATGCATCATAGTGTTTGTAGCCAAAGCTAATTTACAACACTTGTCCCCAACAACAACAACAACAACAACACAGATCCAACATCATTAAAATAGGAAAATAAAAAATAGAATGAGTCGATAATAATGATAATAGTAATAATACAGACAAAGTGCAAACTAGATAAAAGCCAATAATAATATAACACAGACAAAGTGCAGACTAGATAAAAACCAATTAGTAAAAATGAGTAAAAACTAAAAATGGGAACATGATTGTTGCTCAACTAGCCATAATTTTGTTTGTTTTTTAAAAGTGACCAGTGCAGTTCCATAGTCGTGGTCCTTTTATTGAAAAGGCAGTCTGGGCAAAAGATGTTCTACGGAATGGAACACTATATATATATATATATATATATATATATATATATATATATATATATATATATATATATATATATATATATATATATACTTGTATATATATATATATATATATATATACTTGTATATGTATATATATATATATACTTGTGTATATATATATATATATATATATATATATATATATATATATATATATATATATATATATATATATAATGTTTAACTTTCTGTTTTTTGCACTATTTTTATGCATTTTTAACTTTTTTATATTTAGAATGTTCTGTACTTATTGTGACTTTTAGTAATATTATTTTTAATAATATTTTTTACCTTTCTGTTTTAATCTGTACAGCACTTTGGAGCAGTAGTCTGTTTTAAAATTGTGCTATATAA
Organism: Entelurus aequoreus; assembly: GCF_033978785.1. Lineage (NCBI taxonomy): Eukaryota > Metazoa > Chordata > Actinopteri > Syngnathiformes > Syngnathidae > Entelurus > Entelurus aequoreus. Next base: position 34,110,006 of record NC_084750.1, on the reverse strand, counting down.
ATCAATCGAACTTGACCTGGAAAAAAAAAAATCATATGACCCCTTTAAGTTTGCAGTTGTGTTTGCAGTTCGTATGAAACAATTGCCTCGTCAGCAATTCTGTATCTTATGTGCAATTACAAACTTCTATTTTTATATAACCCTTTATGATGCATGCAATATCCTCAGCTTTTTATCTTATTTCCTATGCAAACACCCTGCCAGATTCCTAAGTATTTATATTTTATTGTGTTTTTTTAAAACTTTTTTTATATTATATAGGCACACTGACAGAGCCTTGTGCTTCAGTGTGTTTTGTTGTTGTACAATGACAATAGAAAGCCTTCAGCTTTCTTTCTTGCATGTAGCTATTGACAGATTTTAAATTACGCTTTTATCGCCATTGTGATCCATGTTTGTGTGCTTTTTATTGCTTCGTCCAGCCAAAGGCTTATTAGAAAAACAGATTCCCTCTCTGGCCCTTGAGTGTCCATGTGTTTGCAACATATTTAGCTATGATTTTCTCCAGGCTTTCCAGCTGCACATTAGGACGGAAGTTAGGGCAACGAGCTCCGGGGAGTTAAAGTGGTTAGTTTGATAAGCAGAGTAATGATGGAGCAATACAAGGGAAGCAGATGTTTGCAGCCTGACCACATCTGCTGCAGTCGCTTCAGCAGCATCGGATAGATCTGGATAAAGGGTGCGGGGGGGGTTTGGGGGGACTAAACAGGACGAGAGTCAGATAACAGAGTAGTGGGAAGGCGATATAAGAGGGAGAAGAGGGTAGTTAGAGAGATAAATGGAAGATGCAAGGGTAAAGGCTTGATGGAGAAAGAGGTGAAAGATTTGTGATAAGAGCGGTAGAAAGGAGAAACATGGATAGATAGCTTGCTGACGGCTTAAGGCAGAAGGAGAAATGGACCATCAGGTTGGAAAAGGTGTTGGGAGAAGGATGAATGCCCAGATAGTTGCTGTCAGAGTGGGAGTATTTTTAAACTGAAGTTAAAAGAAAGCCCGCGACCCGACCTCGGATAAGCGGAAGAAGATGGATGGATGGAAGTTAAAACAAAGGTGGTTAAAAACACACCTAAGTAACAAATGAGAAGTGAATACGCCAGTCATTGGTTTCTAAAATGAATTAAACCTTGTCGAGTAGCGGAGGCTGGGCCTCCTTGTGTACTTAAGAATTGACAGGTTAAGATAAATGACGGAATGGGTTGATGGATGTGTAGACAGCTGTGGATTGTCAAGTTAATACTTCCCCTTTCAGATCATTTTATAAACGATGACTGATTAAATCCGGTTGCAGCAGGGAAAATAGAATGCCTGTGTAAGCGGATTCAGAGAGGAAGATTGATGTCGAAGTGAAAAGATAAATCCAAGCATTTTGCAAACTCTTCGACCGATACGTCAGACTGCTGAAGGGTCATTTTTTACACACACACACACACACACACACACACACACACACACACACACACACACACACACACACACACACACACACACACACACACACACACACACACACACACACACACACACACACACACACACACACACACACACACACACACACACACACACACACACACACACACACACACACACACACACTTTATGAAGTTTTGGACTTTAACATAATGAGTTTAATCCCAAATGTTGTTCTGCACGTACTATTAATATGTACACTAACAAATGTCACCTGACAACATTTTTTCTGAAGTCTTTTCAATGCCAGGAAGAGGAAGATCCTAAAACCTTATTTTTCTCATGCTCGCCTCTGAACAATTACCTTTAGAAAGGACCACACCTTTGTTGCTATTTGACGGAAATTATGAGAATGTAAATTTTCAAAATGTACACTGTTAAATAAATATATATCGAAGGGGTACATCACACCCATTTTTCTTTAGTCAGTCACAACATTAGGTACACCTGCCCATTCTCCATTCTCGGATCGATTCAGAGCCGCATAAAAAATCCTGAATTTGCACGTCAGTGATATTGTGCACATGCCATTATTAGATAACAGTTATTTATCCCACCTTTTCTTGTTTCCTCAAACCAAGTTGTAATGTTGCAGTCTTTTTCGTCGTCGTAAACAAATAAGCTTGTAAGTATTTATTTTGTATACATCAGAGCAGGCGGTAGAGCCTGAAACAAGAAGGAATAACACTGAAGGCTCCAGGCATGGGCACAGGAGAGAAGATCAGGTAAGATAAGGGGCCTGGCAGAAAGCATGTACTAGAAAGGCCCCCGAATACATCCAACAATCTGTGACGTCACAAGAGGCATTCAAAACTGTGCAAGCTCACACCCAAATGCATGAACCTTATGATTTCAGTCTTTAGCATTGTTTAAAGGGAAACAACACTTTTTTTTTAACTTTCGCCTATCATTTAAAATCCCATGTAAGACAAGAACACGTTTTTTCTTTTTTTATGCATTCTAATTTGTAATTTACGGCAAGTACGAGGTGGCTAACAATGCAGCTAATGAGAGTATGCTATTGCGCACATAAAGCTCTCTAAAAAACATCCAAAAACCGCCACCAACACTCCATGTTGTGACCTGAATATATATCAATCAATCAATCAATCAATCAATCAATCAATGTTTATTTATATAGCCCTAAATCACAAAAGTTTCAAAGGGCTGCATATAAGTATTAGCGATATTGTTATTATAAGGGCTAACGCAGACAAACTATTTTTAGCAGCGTTGTGATCACAGAGCGGTAACTAGCTTATACAGCTATATTGACATACTGAGCCGGTGAGCTGCTGCATCTTCTCTGAGTTGGTGAAAGTTAATTCTACATCAATAATCATGCCTCTCACTTGTATAGTAGAAGGTTGTAGCCATAAACTAAGAAGTTGGTCAACTTTGTCATTCAGCCTAAACTCAGAGATGGCGAGAAAAACACAAAAATATGCTTGTTTATTTAATTTTTTCTAATTAAAACCTTTTTTTTTTACCTGCATGAAGATTGATTAATTCTTCATCTAAATAGGAAGATATAAACATCCCATCAGCCTGCATCCCACTGAGAGCAGACATTGTAAAGTAAGTGATTGTTTTATTATGTACGTAGTTTGTATTTCTTGTTTAGCACTTAGCAATAGTCTTATTTGCTGAATCTGCTTATAACTCAACTTCTAAAACTTGTAGCTCATCCTTTGTATAGTATATTCAGGCTCAAAAATATAAGTTTCTCCATCATTTGTCACAAAGTACTGTAAATTCCGGACTATAAGCCGTTCATTTTTTCCTAAACTTTGAACCCTGCGGCTTATAAGACAGAGCTGGTAATTTATGGATTTTTCTTCCCTTACAGCAATAATAAAAATACTGTAATTGGATAACAAAAACAATCAAAAACACTTGAAGGGTGTTTTATTGTTTATAGTTCGGCTACATCTTTTGGATGAATTGTGTCACTGTAGGTTTTATTCCATTTATCAGCTAGTGGGTCAATGAAGATGACTTCTGTTTTGTTTGATCAGCCGTTTCACTGCCGTGTTACAGGCACCGTTTGGAAACAATTAGGTATGTAAATAAATATTTACAGAATCTTCCTGTGTAAATAACTCATTTTGCAACGTATATATCTGCGGCTTATAGTCTGGTGCGGCTAATATATAATTTTTTCTTCTTAAATTTAATGGGTGAGGCATATCCCGGTGCTCTATTGTCTGGAAAATACGGTAGTTGTGTGCGCACATGAACTTTGGCATGAAGAGGAGGAGTTATTGTTGTTGAAGGATATAGCAAATGTTGTGATGCGTCTGTGATATTATCACTTAAAAATGAACAAAATACATACAGAATACATGTTATTATGAATGTGACTGCCACTACATTGCATATATACTCTCAGCATGTATATAAAATTTTGATAGGTTTTTGGATATTTTTTAGAACGCCTTATAGGCAGAATAGAGCAAATCCCATTACCTCTGTTGTTAGTTTGTTTATGTTGTGTCTGGGTCGCATTGTTACGTTAGTCGTTTCCCTAAGATGCAGAAGTGGGAGGACGAGCTGCAGGTAAGACAAGTATTTAATCATTCTTGACACAAAATGAAAAATCAAACCAGCTTACAAGATGCTCGAGGCTAGCTTCAACTTAGCAAAGGTATAAAGAAAGTCTATAGGATGGAAGCAAAAATACAAAAACTAGAGACTAGCGTAAAGCCAAACAAACTGTCGCATGTAGCGAAACAAGAATGCCAGACCGGACGAATAGTGAGGCAGGTACATATAGCTCTCTGATTAGTGTTCAGGAGCAGGTGAGCATCCCGACTACTAATCAGAGGCAGGTGAAGGGAATCAGCATCCATGGCAACTAACAAAAACTAAATAGGGTGCTGAAAACAGACAATGACCTAAGGATATAACAAACTAAACATAACATGACCCGGGTAACGGATCATGACAGTACCCCCACAACCCTCCTTAAGGGGCGGATTCCAGACATCCCAAACAAAATAAGTCCATAGTCACGGGAGGGCAGTTTTGGGACTAACGCGTTACAAAGTGTGTGTGTGTCTGAGTGCGGGAAGAAAAGGGAGGGGAGGGGTGCGCGCAGCAGCATTCGTGAGGGAGGGGCGGAGACAGAGAGAGCGAGAGAGTTGTTAACACGCATGCGTCGCCAGGCTCAGCTTTTTACCGATAGATTTATCAGATTTAATATTTTATTATCTATAGCAAGGGTGTCAAAAGTGTGCCCCGGAGGCCATTTGCAGCCCACAGCTAATGTTTTAAAGGCCCACAGCACTTTCTAAAAATACTATTAAAATAAACAAAAACATAACAAAAGTGACATAAAAAAGCTTAAAGGTGAAATGTAATTTAGAAAACGTTGCAATGTTGACTAATAAAACAAAGCTGTTTTTTTTTTCTTTCAAACTCATTGCTCAAAACATAATATTGAATCAAAATCAATGTTATTATGAATTATAGTACACACACTCTGTCAATTCTCTTATATACTCTTTATTTCTAGACTTCTAGAGTGTTTGATTATCACATCGCTCTAAATGTATAAAAAATAAAATTCACAAACATAAAGAGGGATCCTAGTGGGCCAGGCCAATATTTCCTTATCTCTAAACTAAAACTGGGGAAATGTGTAGAGTGTTCTGGGCTTCAGACATGATTTTATTTCAGAATTCCTTGAGAGAAAAAACGCCTGGTTAGGCTTTGGTATGTAAAAATAAAGTTAAAGTACGTATTTCGTTTACAGCTATGTTGTTATTATGCTGTTTGTTACTTTTATGTATGTTATGTTGCAGCTATTTAAAATAGTTTTGTCAATTTGTTCAGGCCTGAAATAAGTTGGCCCTTTGAAACATATCTTTGTCTTTGTGTGTTGTATGTAGACCACATTGCTTAGCAGAGTTCAGTGATGAAAATGCATGTCAAGTTGATCAACACATTGTATTATTCTCCAGTGCAATAACAGTACTGAAATGAAGGCTAAAAGGGCATTAATGGGAGCTTTAAAAAAAGAAGTAACTAAATAGTTACTTTTCACAGTAACGCATTACTTTTTGGTGTAAGTAACTGAGTTAGTAACTGAGTTACTTTTGAAATAAAGTAACTAGTAACTGTAACTAGTTACTGGTTTTCAGTAACTGACCCAACACTGCGGGAGGGTGGAGGGAGGACATGGTGGCGGGTCGCCAAGCCAAGTGTCCCCAAGCCACCGGGAAGACGGATGCTGCAACAGGAAGAGACTGAGCTTGACTCTCTGAAAACTGGGTGGGTGAGGTGGGCGGAGCATAAGTCTTAGGGGGCGGAGCTTAAATGTGGGGAGGCATAGACTGGTTTGCTGCCTTAGCCCTTAAACAAATATTCTGATAATCCACAATGGATAATCTAATGTCTTTTGTAGGAGGCTCACAGACATCTTTTAACTATTATGCGATATCGATGCCAAATTGGTGCCTGAACGGGTACTTAAAAAGGAATATATTCAGATTTTGTCCCTATAAAACAGTAGTACCTTAATTTAAGAGCCTAAGTGATTTTGTGACAAAGCGATTAACTCAAAACACTTGTATCTCAAATCAACTTCTATCATCGTAATTAATTGAAACCAATTTATTTAGTGATTTGCCCACCCAAAACAGCACAATTATAGTAATCTTAAAAATAATTGTAACGGATTATATTTATATAGCACTTTTTTGGAGTCACTCAAAGCGCAATGAAAACCCATTGTACATCCATACGTTAGTGGCGGTAAGCTACATTTGTAGCCACAGCTACCCTGAGGTAGACTGACAATTTTAACGTCCAACATGTCTTTTAGAAAGAAAACCAAACTTTTAGATAATAAATATTATATAAATACAATACAATGTACTTCCAACAACTACAGTATTTTTTTTAAAGTAATGCAATAATAATGTACAATATTTACCTTGGATAGCGGACTTCTACGGGGACTTTTTCTGGCTGCTTCTTTGTCAAACACACTTTTAGAAGCTTTTCCATATTTTCATGCCGTGTTGATATTATTTTAACATTCTTGGCTGACGTTAGACTCATTGTGCTTCAGCGTGGTGCAGACTAGCAGTAATACGCTCAAATTTCTTCACCGAGTTGGCTACACGCTTGGTCATATTTGAGATTTTTTTTCATTTATTTCAATGAATGTCACCCACTATTTCTCAGCACTGTAGTTCACCCTCTCTTCCTTCCAAAGATTGAAAAACAAAGCTCTTTCCATCTTTAGTTATCGGCTCATGCTAGTAAGACACAATGTTTTGGGCTAATCTTATAGGTTTTACTGTAGTATTTCCTACGCCAACTAATGGGGGGACGCTTGTAACTCAAATTTTAGTTTGCAACTTAAAGCATAAAAATTAGCCGAAAGACAGGTCTTATCTCAAAACACATAGGTTAAAGTACCAATTTATAATGATAATAAATGTACCAGTATGAAATAAAGCCCACAACAAATTGTCATAATCATCAAAGTAAAACAACCAGGAAGTAAAGGAAATGTGCAAATTTTTTTTTTAGATACTTCAAGTGCATACACTCTGCTGTTGAAGTGCTTACATTCTGCAATGCCTCTTAAAAACAACAATTTTAATGGATGTTTTAGAGGACAGGCCGATAAATGAGCCCTTCTTGGTAATGTCTGGCTGCTTTATGGGGCGCCTTGGCTTTGAGTGATAGCCTTTCTCTCGTTATCTGTCGATTGGGGTAATTGCTGTGTGTTAGTCGGACTGACTGATGGTGATGCAATTTGGAGGAAGGTTGGCAGAGGGGGAGGAGCCCCATACCCATCACTGTCCACAAGTGTCTTTACTGTGAAGCATCCTAGGTGTGATAATATGCATTTAAATTGAGATCTGTTTGAAGGTCTTCTGTTGTTTTTGTACGGTGTCTCCACATTTCTAATATGCCGTAATGAGATTCTGTGCCTTTGCTGAATGCAGTAGACTAATAACAATCATTCCCCGGCATCCATTGCTATTTATGAAGTTTCTCAGTATGGCAGAAACTTAATATTGTTTGCATAAATATTTCGTGAACATTAGCCATAATTCATTGCTGTCTAATGGGTTGCAATTGCTCAGTTTCTGTGCGGTAGACCGCTGGTGTGCCAGAATGTGATTGTGCATATCAATTATGAATCCCTAGTCATCCACACTGTTCTGATAAAAAAGAAAGCTCTGTCACACCCATGTGACCACCAATTACAGCCCTAATGAATTTCCTGCATTACTGATCCCATGCCAATTATTAAAGGAAAAGTATATTTCACCCAGTGCTCTTTGAATTTCAGCATTGTGGTCGGTGTGGCTCCTTTCTTTGCAAATATGTGGGAAGCAAACCTTCTGTCTGACTGATGGACTGAGGGTGCTTTTTGCAGAATGGCTCAACGAATGATTCATAGCGTCCCTTGATAATCATTCCATCTGGGTTGTGGGACAGGCGTAGTTGTCATCAACACATCACTCATCGTTTGTCATCCTGTGCTTCCTTTGCATGCACTATTCCACAGGGATGAGCTTTTATCCCAAAGAGGGGTTGTCATGCTAGACCTACAGTATATGACATGGCAGACCCCCGCCATTCCTCTTCTGCTTTTATTCCGCCCCCGTGAGCCGACGCCTGCCACTGCCACTTGCCTTGCGTTTGATTTGATACCAGCCTAAGTGTGAATAAATTCCTGTCACAGCCCATTAAGGAGGCCTTGGAGAGATCTGGCCTGTTATTAATTCTCCACAGCTCCTCACTTTGTCACCCCGCTTTCTCGTTGCTCTCTCTCCTCCCTCTGCTGCTCTTCTCATGCACTCTAACCCTGCTCTCATTTCCCCTCCCTCCTTTCTATACTGGCTCGCTTTCTTAATTCCCTGTTAATTACCGTGTCTAGTCTTTTTATTCAAATTAGAAAGCGAAATAAATTAAAAGCAGAGGGGGAGGGAGGATGCTCGGGATTCCAAATTGAAAAGTGATCCACAGTCTACTCCTCTCTCCTCTTCCAGTCCGGTTCAGTGTTTGTAATAAATTCTAGTGGCACTAGCGGTAATTTGATCTGAAAAGCAAGTCGGAAGCCTGCCGAATCCCGTTGATAAGCAAACGCAACCTCCTAACTGTAACAAGACCTGCTGGAGAGGGATGGCTAGTCTGGTTCCTTGATGTTCTCTATCAATTTACACCTGCTGTGCTTCCTCTTTTTTTTCACTCGTACCTTTCTGCTTCTCTTCCTTCCCTGCTGCCCGCCATTAGTGCCTTTCCCCTTTCTCGTCACCATGTGCATTCTCTGAATTAGTAGGCTGTTCACAGCAGGTGTCTGTACCTCGGTCTTATTAGCAGCCTCACATGTGGCCCATTAGATGCACTGTTTTCCAGGGGGTTTTTAATCTTTTTGCACAGGTCATAAGGGCACAATTCTCACAGACAAGAAATCAGAGCTGTTTTTTGCCTTTATTCGTACCATGCATTTGGTATGTAAATGTGCAACCCCATTTATTTAGGCTTTGTTGCAAATTTAAGGTCCATGTAAACATTTAGTGCCGCTTTGTGTTTGTGTGTTTTGCCCATTTTTATATGCAAATGATGGTTTTGTTGTTCACACCATTTTTCAGTACCAGGAGATTACTTTCAAATCACCGCTACGAATATCAAATAACAATAATACAAAAAAAAAAACATCGGCTTTATCCAGCGTTCATCACGGTCACTGGAAAGCATTAGTCTATCCTATCTGACTTACGCCAATATTTTGGTGGCCTCATTGCAAATATAACTACCGTATTTTTCGGAGTATAAGTCGCACCTGCCGAAAATGCACAATAAAGAAGGAAAAAAACATATATAAGTCGCACTGGAGTATAAGTCGCATTTTTTGGGGAAATTTATTTGATAAAACCCAACAGCAAGAATAGACATTTGAAAGGCAATTTAAAGACAGTGAACAACAGGCTGGATAAGTGTACGTTATATGAGGCATAAATAACCAACTGAGAACGTGCCTGGTATGTTAACGTAACATATTATGGTAAGAGTCATTCAAATAACTATAACATATAGAACATGCTATACGTTTACCAAACAATCTGTCACTCCTAATCGCTAAATCCCATGAAATCTTATACGTCTAGTCCCTTACGTGAATGAGATAAATAATATTATTTGATATTTTACGGTAATGTGTTAATAATTTCACACATAAGTCGCTCCTGAGTTTAAGTCGCACCCCCGGCCAAACTATGAAAAAAACTGCGACTTATAGTCTGAAAAATACGGTAATTGGTTATTTCTAGTTTTTCCCAATGAAAAACTAATTATGACGGTAGTGTTGACCTTACAGGTTCAACTTAAATCTTGGATTCTTTAAAAAAAACTTGAGCATTTCAACAGATGAGACAGAAACACTGCCTCCTTGGGCAGTATACTTTAGGACAGGGGTATCCAAACTTTTAGACTCGGGGGCCGCATTGGGCTAAAAAATAATTTGTACGGGGGTCGAAATCAGACTGCATATAAAGTAACTATATATACACACACATATATATAGCCTATAATTATATATGTGTATATAAATGACGCATATGTATCTGTTTGTGTGTATATGTATGTGTGTTTGTGTATATATATACACACACACGCACAATGTATATACAGTTCTGAAGTATGTTTACTTATAAAGATGTTAAATATGTGTAATGTAATTAAATAAGCATCTAAATCCATTAAAAAAAAATCACTACATTACACCTAATTTGCAATCGCAATGCTTTAAGTGTGCATATTAACTTCATACCAAATTGAAGAGGGAAGTTTGCCAAACATGTAAAAATACAGTACAAACTACAGTAAAGCCATATTTTTGAGCGTAAATGCAAATACGCTATTTTATGGATGTACGCGCGCGCACACACACACGCATACACAAATACAGACGTTACGACAGTTTTTTGGGGCCACACAGCAGTAACAACAATCGTTTGCGCATAAATAACACTTCAGTTTGCATTGATTAAAGCAAGCTATAACAGACTGAACAACAATACATAACTTCAACTACATTAACACCCCACCCACATCAAACCCTGACGACAATGCATTATGAAGTATTAATGATAAAACATTGAATATTAAAGTACCAGTAAGGTGGGAAAAGAAGTTGACTTTATATGCTTATTTGTGTTTAATTGTATCCATTAAAGCAGATGTATTTACAATCCGCAAAGTATGTGTAAACACCGTTTTAAACATCACAAAATGCCACAAACAGTCAGCCATTTTGAATATTGCGCTCCGAATACCTTTGGCTGTTTTCGGAGATTGACATCACAGTAGTCATGCTTCTGCGCTCTGACAATGTTTTTAGATCAGTCATACTGAAAATACACAAACATTGGAAAGAGATGTGGTGTTTATCATTTACAATCCTTATGTAAGACAAGAACACATATGCTTGGCTTTTTTATGCATTCGAAATTGTAAATAGCCAACAATTGATTCAACAGATCGAGGGTCCTCTGTTGCGCTCATTATACTCTCTAAAAACATCCAGAAACTGCCAACATTATTCCATTTACATGTCGTGACCTTAAAATTAACCAACTATGAGTGATATTGTTATTATAAGCGCCAATGCAGACAGACTATTTTAGCAGCGCATTGATAGCAGTGAGCTAATGCAAGCTTGCGCTGCTATTGTTGACACAATGAGCCGACGGCTGTTTCTGCTTCGTCTCAAACTTGCAAAAAGTCAATTCTAGATTATATTTTATGCAGCTCCCACCTGGTAGTAGACAAATGTGTCCATGGTCTGACAGGCTGGTCGACTTTCACACCCCCCGAGATGGCGAAATAGACCCCACAAGACACTTACTGCAGGACCTTTTTTTTAACCTTCCTTGAGGATTGCGATTGAATCTTCATCTAAACGGAATTATGTGAGCGTCTCGTCGGTCGGCATCCCAGCGAGAGTGGAAATATTACAGTAAGTGTAAGTTTTATTCTGTTTTTTTATTGTTTGTATGTTTAGCACCTAGCAATGCTGCAGATGCTAGTGTCACAATGAAACTGCATCCGTCACTCGGCTTCTAAAACGTAGTACTCTTTGTGTTCTGGATCAAAAATATAAGGTCCTGGATCATAATTTTTCCAAAAGTAATATTTGGTGGCTCTCACAAAGTCTGCATGTTTAGCATTGTTGTTGATTGGGAAGGGATCTTTGGTTCCTAGTGCGACGACACAGGATCCTGTGACTGGCTTTCTCATTCTCTCTCAAAATGGCTGGGGAATCTCTGTGAGATAGAAAGTATTTTGATCATATCTATTTATTCACAAACTTTAGAAGTCTTTTGGTGTCATAAATCAGACATATATGATAATAGCTTCAATATAGAGCAGACCTGGGCATTCTGCGGCCCGCGGGCCGCATCCGGCCCTTTGTGCGTCCCTGTCCGGCCCGCGTGAGGCCAATTATAAATTACAAAATAAATTTTAAAAAGTATCTATGTCGAGTGTGCAATACAACGGTGCTGCTTTTGTTTTGAAAATCGTTATTTGTATTACTTCCGTGTGGACGTATGCGTGTGCGTGATTGTGAGTGAATGTGAACAGCTGCAATCATTAATTACAAAATAAAGTTGAAAAAACATCTATGTCGTGCGCGCAATACAACTGTGCTGCTTTTATTTTGAAAATTATTATTTATGGGCGTGTGTCAGTGTGTAACCTGCGAGTGAGGGTGCACATGCAGCGACAAGTGATGCACGGTTTACACCCGAGACGCTAAAAAGAGAAAAGTTGATGAAGAATGGCGTGTTTCCAACAAGACATGGACTGCCATGCAACGTTCCCTCTAAGGTGCGTGCCTGCGCAATTGCGCACTGCTCAAGCGTCTGCTGCGCGCAGCAAATATATGCCGCGCACCAAATCAAATCCCATCTGAATTCTAAACAAAATAAACATATTTATTCTATGTAATTTTGCAATGCAACTTTGAGTGACAGTGACAACAAGCGGCCCTAACGGTGTTCGTCAACACCGTTCAATTGAACACCGTTCAATTATTGTAACGTCTATCGAGATGCTTCGAGGCCAGGAATTATATCGATCACTTTATTGAGCAAAACTGTTTATATTCGGCCATAACCACACCAAAAACATAAGTAAAACACTTCTATCTAGAAAAACTAGTCATTTTCTGCCGTACAAACCAGGCCAAAACCAACTTGTCATCTGTCACCAACACGCATAGCACTAAACCACTGGTGCGTTTATGGCCACACAAAAAGTCGGACAACTCAAACATCAAACAAAGTTACACTATGACTCCTCAGTCATACGTGTGCTTATTTTACTGTCATTTATTATTAATGTCAATTTATTTATATTAGTCATGGAATGCTGTTACATACACTATGTTGAAGTATTACTATTATTATTAATTATTATTATTATTTATCTTACGGTATATATCAAAAATAATATTGAGCAAAATTTAATTGAAATATTGTCGATGTGGCCCTCCAGCAGTGCTCGGGTTGCTCATGCGGCCCCCGGTAAAAATTAATTGCCCACCCCTGATATAGAGGCAACTTGTTTTTCAACTCTACTGGTACTTTATGAGTAAAAGTGAAACTTTGACTCCTACCTTGTTTCTTTCTCTGACAACTTTCTTAAAGTTTTGTAATCAATCAGAAATACCAAACAGCTAACATGCGCCAAACATGGGAACGTGTGGAGTGTTTTGCAGATCACCCACCATGCACTGTAATGGATTTACATCTGTGTAATTTTAAATTATATATGTGTTTTATAATGTCCACAAAGTTCAATGAGCAGGAGGTGTGTCATGTGCAACCTTGTAATGACTTTGTCAGTTACAGTTAATTTACACCATGAGTTGTTTGAATTTGATCATTAATATTGATGCAGTCCTCAAGTCACTTTAAAATGAAATTCGAGGTCATTGGACATCGATTCCATCATCGCCCCTAAGAGGGCGGTATTATCACTCTAATTTATTTCACACGGAACTATTTAGTTACAGTAAAAACACGCCGCGGGTCATAGTTTGGACACCCATGCTTTAGAATGTTTCCTTGACCACTTGCTCCTGATGCTTTATTTTCACTTGAATTCATGTTTTATAAATTATCCCATTGTCCAACAAAAGTTCAGGAACTTTAAGTTTTTGGAACATTCAGTTTATGGAACTATAAGTTCCTGTGGACTTGTGTGGTTTGTGTTTCCCCTGCATTTCACAGCTCAGGGTAGCTTATGCAAATCAGTCTGAGGAGTGGTACAGTATATTTTGACGTTGATACCATGTAATAGGTCTTATTTCTAGTTCAAATCCCAGCCGAGTCATACCAAAGACTATAAAAATGGGACCCATAACCTCCCTGCTTGGCACTCAGCAACAAAGGGTTGGAGTTGGGGGTTAAATCACCAAAATGATTCCCGGGCGCGGCGCCGCTGCTGCCCACTGCTCCCCAAGGGGATGGGACAAATGCAGAGGACAAATTTCACCACATCTAGTGTGTGTGTGTGACAATCATTGGTACTTTAATCTTTAATCTTAATCTTGTAAGTGTGGAAGTAAATAAAATACAAAGCAGTAAGAAAAAACGATATGATTTAAAAACAAAGTGTACCGGATTTTACATTAAAACTAAAAAGTCAGGCACTTGTCCACAGTGTTCAACAGTCAGAAAGTCATCCACTTAGTTAATGATAAAATTATGAGGGTAATGATCCATTTCAGCTGTAAATAACAATATATGAACAATAAATCACAGTGACAACACACCAGATTTATCATTACCCTGTTACTAGGGCTGTGAATCTTTGGGTGTCATTTTTTTTCAGTTCAACACGATTCTCGATTCAAATACGATTTTTTCCCGATTCAAGAGGATTCTCTATTCATTCAATGCATAGGATTTCAGCAGGATCTACCCCAGTCTGCTGACATGCAAGCAGAGTAGTAGATTTTTGTAAAAAGCTTTTATAATTGTAAAGGACAATGTTTTATCAACTGATTGCAATAATGTAAATGTGTTTTAACTATTAAATGAACCAAAAATATGACTTATTTTATTTTTGTGAAAATATTGGACACAGTATGTTGTCAAGCTTATGAGATGCGATGCAAGTGTAAGCCACTGTGACACTATTGTTCTTTTTAAAAAAAATTGTTTTTATAAATGTCTAATGATAATGTCAATGAGGAATTTTTAATCACTGCTATGTTGAAATTGTAACTAATATTGATACTGTTGTTGATAATATTCTTTTTTGTTTCACTACTTTTGGTTTGTTCTGTGTCGTGTTTGTGTCTCCTCTCAATTGCTCTGTTTATTGCAGTTCTGAGTGTTGCTGGGTCGGGTTTGGTTTTGGAATTGGATTGCATTGTTATGGTATTGCTGTGTATTGTTTTGTTGGATTGATTAATAAAAAAAACAAACAAAAAAAAAACCAACAACAACAATTTTTTAAAAATGAGAATCAATTCTGAATCGCACAACATGAGAATCGCGATTCGAATTCGAATCGATTTATCCATTAGCATTTGGTTCACTCGGGTTGAGTTTAATAACTACACAAACGGCCTGTCACTGACTACTTTGACAGCATGTAACAAAATAAATAGTTGATGTGATTTACCTTCGTTCCACATGTGTACTGCCTCCTTAATTTCACACGTATCATTCAACAACAACGTTATCCAATCACAGTGAGCAGCTCACGTCGCCGCTTCGAAGTCCGTCTGAATACTTCAGAAATTAAGTTTGTAAGAAATGAATAAAAAGCATTAAACTGCATAATTGTTTAAACGCTATGAGTAAAAGCACTGCAAGATAATTCAACTAATCAGCATTCTTTTACTTTACAAAAGAGGAAGTGGGGGATACTTCTTTTGATGCCTTATTTGTATATGACTTTATTAAATGGATTTGTTTAATTTTTGGTGCAGCCGGACCGGAGCAGGAGGGGATAGAAAGATAAGACCGGGAGACAACAAAAACAACAACAGAACATCAGCAAATACAATATATACAAAGATTATATGAAAAATTATTGCAAATAATCAGTTTGTGAAGTAAATATTAATAACATAGAAATGACAATGAGCATTATTGCACTACAAATGGAGCAATAACAATACCAATAGAAATAGCACTATTGATAATGAATAATAATTATAATTACCTCTGTTATCAACAACACCGTTTTTTCAAATGCAACAGATATATATAATGAAAACTTGAATTACAAAAGAAAGCAGATAAATGGAGGGGGAAGAAAGAAGTGCTGTGATTGTTACAGTAAAAATAGGTTAGGCTTTATCAGTGTTTATCATGTTTTATCCAGTTTACAGGGACAATGTTAATATGTTTGATGAAACGTGATTATATGCATGAGTGTATGTATGCATATGTATGTACAGTATGTGTATGTATCTTAATACAGTAATTGCGCGTGTGGATGTATGTACCGTGTGTGTAGGTATGTACTGTATTGGTCTATGTATGTGGGAGCGTATGTATGTATATATATTTTTATGAATAATTGTGTGTATGTGCATATGGATGTGTTTGTATGTACAATATATTTGTCTCCTGGTATGTGCGGGAGCCAAAGTATGGCCTCGGCCACTCAGAAAGCCTCATACAAAACAGCGAGTGCGGCTCCATGCAGTCAGGCCGGCCAGCGACAGGCACTAATCAGTGCCCCAGAAAAGTTCCTGCATGTCAAAGTTCCTTTCGTTCTTCTTTCTATCCGTTGTCAATTATTTTGTATTAGAAATACACAAGAAATAGGAATTATACAAGTAGTCTTGCATACTCGAATGGGGAATTAAATTTCAGATACATTGTTTTACCAAAAGTACCAGGAAGTAATATTGTTCCTGTTGAACTTTATTTACCTAGGTAGTTTTTGGCTGATACTCAGGTAGGTATTTCATTTACTTTGGTAAATGGCAAAGTTCATGTGGGGAAAAAGGCACTATTACTTTATACCAATGCCAAATCGATACTTTTTAAACAGTGCCTGTATTTAAATGCTGCCAGAACCTGTAAGAAGGAAAGCAAACAAATGTTGTCCAAAAACAATGCATTTTTCTTTTAATTAAATTTTGTGTCATACAAATTGATCATATTAGTGATTTAGAATCGTATATATATTTATATATTGTATCTTGGGATCTTGTTCACGATATCGACAGGCGAATCGGGGCAGCATCGAGGTGAAAAGAGAGTTGAGTTGGAAGGCAAAACTCTCAATTTACTGGACAATCTATGCTATATTGCCAAAAGTATTTGGCCACCAATCCAAATGATCATAATCAGGTGTCCTAATCACTTGGCAGGTGTATAAAATCAAGCACTTAGGCATGGAGACAGTTTCTACAAACATTTGTGAAAGAATGGGCCGCTCTCAGGAGCTCAGTGATTTCCAGCGTGGATCTGTCATAGGATGCCACCTGTGCAACAAATCCAGTTGTGAAATTTCCTCGCTCCTAAATATTCCAAAGTCAACTGTCAGCTTTATTAAAAGAAAATGGAAGAGTTTGGGAACAACAGCAACTTGGGGACGGCGTGGCAAAGTTGGTAGAGTGGCTGTGCCAGCAATCGGAGGGTTGCTGGTTACTGGGGTTCAATCCCCACCTTCTACCATCCTAGTCACGTCCGTTGTGTCCTTGGGCAAGACACTTCACCCTTGCTCCTGATGGCTGCTGTTTAGCGCCTTGCATGGCAGCTCCCGCCATCAGTGTGTGAATGTGTGTGTGAATGGGTGAATGTGGAAATACTGTCAAAGCGCTTTGAGTACCTTGAAGGTAGAAAAGCGCTATACAAGTATAACCCATTTATCATTTATAACTCAGCCACAAAGTGGTAGGCCACGTAAACTGACAGAGAGGGGTCAGCGGATGCTGAAAAGCATAGTGCTAAGACTTTCTGAACAGTCAGTTGCTACAGAGCTCCAAACTTCACGTGACCTTCCAATTAGTCCACATACAGTACGCAGAGAGGTTCATGGAATGGGTTCCCATAGCTGAGCAGCTGTGTCTAAGCCATACATCACCAAGTCCGATGCAAAGCGTCAGATGCAGTGGTGTAAAGAACGTCTCCACTGGACTCTAGAGCAGTGGAGACGTGTTCTCTGGAGTGATGAATCACGCTTTTCCATTTGGCAATCTGATGGACGAGTCTGGGTTTGGACGTTGCCAGGTGAACGGTACATTTCGGACTGCATTGTGCCGAGTGTGAAATTTGGTGGAGGAGGAGTTATGGTGTGGGGTTGTTTTTCAGGAGTTGGGCTTGGCCCCTTAGTTCCAGTGAAAATAACTTTGAATGCTCCAGGATACCAAAACATTTTGGACAATTCCATGCTCCCAACCTTGTGGGAACAGTTTGGAGCGGGCCCCTTCCTCTTCCAACATGACTGTGCACCAGTGCACAAAGCAAGGTTCATAAAGACATGGCTGACAGTCTGCTGTGGATGAACTTGACTGGCCTGCACAGAGTCCTGACCTGAACCCGATAGAACACCTTTGGGATGAATTAGAACAGAGACTGAGAGCCAGGCCTTCTCGACCAACATCAGTGTGTGACCTCACCAATGCGCTTTTGGAAGTATGGTGGAAAATTCCTATAAACACACTACGCAACCTTGTGGACAACCTTCCCAGAAGAGTTGAAGCCGTAATAGCTGCAAAAGGTGGACCAACATCATATTGAATCCTATTGGTTACGAATGGGATGGCACTTCAAGTTCATATGTGAGTCAAGGCAAGTGGCCAAATACTTTTGGCGATATAGTGTATGTTCCTACCCTCACCTATGCTCACAAACTTTGTGTATTGACCGAAACAGCCATCGATAACCTCAACAAATTGTCATAATTACCCCAGCAAAACCAGTAGCAATGCAGAACACAAAAACTGTCCAAAACTTTTGCAATATTTTACACGACTTTTAAGTGCATACATTTTGCACAAATCAACCTGAAATAGATCATTAATACAGAATTGCGGCAATGTTAGACAAGCATTACAAAAGTGTTTGTTAATCCTACATACAAGTCGTGTATTAATTGAGTAAAATGAACGGAATATGCTTGTATTGTAATGTTAAGAATTCCTGTGAATTGCATCAGTGTGATGAAGAAGTGTAGTATTTCAGCGACAGGGAAAACGTGTGTGTTTAAGAATACTATACCTAATTTCTGCATCATGTCAGTGCCACTAAATTAACGGATGCTGTTCATTAAACCACAACAATTAGGCCCCTTTTTTGGTCAGATTACTGCCGTTTATGTCTGTGATGATGCCGTTATGATACCAAATATTGTATGCACCTCTACTTTAAACTGTAGGTCTTCCATCTTTGAAACCAATCAAAGAATAACATTTATTTTTGCACCATTATGTTTTAATCAAAGATGTTACCAACCTAGTGGAATGCACCACTTGCTGCCGTTTAAAAAATCCTTGAATTGCTATGTTTATTTTGGTTGTGGAAGAGGGTCTTAGATGATTGTATCTCATGACAGATGTCGGACAGATGAAAGTTGACCTGTCTGCTCAGAGCTGACTGGGTATAAGAGTAAAAAATACTACCCAGTAAAAGAATTGCATTTTTTTTTAAATTTTTTTTATTTTTCAGTATTACTTCCAATGCTTGGCCACCCATCATTGATTTTAAAGCAACAATACCCCAACTTTCTCATCCCTCTTTTATTATCATGGAGGATTAAATAACAAAAGTAAACACAAATCAATCGCTTTACCTGGTAGGGACTAAAGTACTTAGCTGAGATCAAGGGCTGCCCACTTCCTGATACTTCCAAAAGGCCAAATTGATTCAACGTGTTTTGTTTCAGTCAGCTGACACAGCAGATGTTTCACCTCAATGCTGAGGAGCTGTTGAAAGCACTCCGGCTGTAGGTGTATGCAAGGATGACAACATGGCGATTGTATTTATGCCACCTCTGGAAAAGAAGGCTTTTATCTGCCTTCAAAATCCCTTAAAAAAGCTTTTGTTCCCCAAGGAAATCTCAATCCAAACACACAGGCACTTAAACCTTCCCTTTGAGGAATGCCATAAAGTTTATGAAGTCAATTAAGGTTTTTTCTTTTAAACTGATGGCAAATCGAGTCTGTTTGGATTGGCTCCCTCTGGGTAAACTATCAGATGGTTAGACAGAACCCACTTAGGGTCACTGTTCCCCAGGCGGTCATTGAGGAGTAAGCAGCTTACTTACTTCCACTTTCATTTTCCAAGCAGTCCAAGTTTGAGTTTCTTCAAGTTTTCCAATTTGTAGAAGATTTTAGTGTAGCTTGTGAAAATTCAGTAACTTGACATGCATGAAAAGAACAAGCATGATCTCTCCTAAATAACCTGATATAAACTGATGTTCTTAAATAGTGTTAAGTAGATGCATGTTGCCCAATGCAGTGCTTGCGTGGGTTTATGCTCTGTGATATACAGCACTGTAGAGCTTGTACCCTGCTTCTTGTCAAGTCAGCTGGGATCTGCTGACCTGAAACAAGATACTGTAATAGAAATATTGGATGAATTAATGGGTAAACCCTGTAATAATGTATTTTTTAATGTATGACAACCTTGTTAAAAGGTTATTAATATTATTTTAATTTTTTTTGTATATCACATTTTCTTTACATTTAAAACACTTTTTTGTGGTCTACATAACATGTAATGGTGGGTCTTTGGTCAAAGTGTTGCAGTTTTGTTTTACAGACTGTTTTTGAGCCGCTTTCTGACCAGCACTTAAGGATGTGCCGTTTTTGGAGCAGTCTTATTTACTGCCTCCACTTCGCCCACAAAGCACTCTTAGTATATTTATACCATACTGTATATGGATAAGCCACTGATGGTTTTCCCAATTTGTGACGTCACCATTCCAAACAGCTCATTTGGCGAAATAGGAAGGAAGGCAAGATTATTTTATAAATATCTCCACAATGCCACCATGGTTTGATTTACATTATCAAAACATATGCAGATCCCAAATACACAACAGCAGGTACCAATAGGTAGGGGAAGTTGGTTTTGCATAATAGGGTCCCTTTAGGTCCACTTAAGGGCCTTCAGCATTTTCCTGCATTCACCGCTAAAACTGTATAGCTAACCATGTATTGCAAATGCCATGTTTTTTATCCAGTATCTGGAACTGTCCTTCAAACACATATAAGTAAAAACATCCTATTCAAATAGATTTGAGCTTTGTGATCCTCGTTGCTATTCATTATAATCTGAGCAGGACAGAAACAGGAGGTTTTTGCTCATTGTTATCCATTTGTCTAAGGAAGACATTGTTACATCTTGTCACCTTCTTAAAGGCCTACTGAAACCCACTACTACCGACCACGCAGTCTGATAGTTTATATATCAATGATGAAATCTTGACATTGCAACACATGCCAATACGGCCGGGTTAACTTATAAAGTGCAATTTTAAATTTCCCGCTAAACTTCCGGTTGAAAACGTCTATGTATGATGACGTATGCGCGTGACGTCAATCGTTGAAACGGAAGTATTCGGCCCCATTGAATCCAATACAAAAAGCTCTGTTTTCATCTCAAAATTCCACAGTATTCTGGACATCTGTGTTGGTGAATCTTTTGCAATTTGTTTAATGAACAATGAAGACTGCAAAGAAGAAAGTTGTAGGTGGGATCGGTGTGTTAGCGGCGGACTACAGCAACACAACCAGGAGGACTTTGAGATGGATAGCAGACGCGCTAGCCGCCGACCTCACCTTGACTTCCTCCGTCTCCGGGCCGCCGACCGCATCTATGATCGGGTGAAGTCTTTCGTCGCTCCGTCGATCGCTGGAACGCAGGTGAGCACGGGTGTTGATGAGCAGATGAGGGCTGGCTGGCGTAGGTGGATAGCTAATGTTTTTGGCATAGCTCTGTGAGGTCCCGTTGCTAAGTTAGCTTCAATGGCGTCGTTAGCAACAGCATTGTTAATCTTCGCCAGCTTGGAAAGCATTAACCGTGTATTTACATGTCCATGGTTTAATAGTATTGTTGATTTTCTGTCTATCCTTCCAGTCAGGGGTTTATTTATTTTGTTTCTATCTGCATTTAAGCCCGATGCTATCACGTTAGCTCCGTAGCTAAAGAGCTTCACCGATGTATTGTCGTGGAGATAAAAGTCACTGTGAATGTCCATTTTGCGTTCTCGATTCTCATTTTCAAGAGGATATAGTATCCGAGGTGGTTTAAAATACAAATCCGTGATCCACAATAGAAAAAGGAGAGAGTGTGGAATCCAATGAACCCTTGTACCTAAGTTACGGTCAGAGCGAAAAAAGATACGTCCTGCATTGCACGCTAGTCCTTCACTCTGACGTTCCTCATCCACGAATCTTTCATCCTCGCTCAAATTAATGGGGTAATCGTCGCTTTCTCGGTCCGAATCTCTCTCGCTGCATTGAAAACAATGGGAAAATGTGAGCAGCCCTTCCTCCTGTGACGTCACGCTACTTCCGATAGGGGCAAGGCTTTTTTTTATCAGAGACCAAAAGTTGCGAACTTTATCGTCGTTGTTCTATACTAAATCCTTATAGCAAAAATATGGCAATATCGCAAAATGATCAAGTATGACACATAGAATGGATCTGCTATCCCTGTTTAAATTTAAAAAATGTCATTTCAGTAGGCCTTTAAAATAATTGCCTATGTCATTTTTTGACAAAAAATATTTTCGTCGTCAAAAAATATATTTTTTGCCTTAATCAACTGCCTACCTCTGGTAAAATTGCATACAACTGCAGTTTACCAGTTCATGTGCGTCTATCTTTTTAATATATGACCTATGTCAATGTGGCTAAGTTTTTTCGTATTTTTCTTAACCCAAGAAAAAATACTTTAAGATTATTTTAAGGACGGGGACAATTTCTAAATAACATTTTCATATGAATATGGATCTTCTTGCAAGACATTACAAAACAATAAACATTAGGGACGGTTAACAAATCCGCTCCGGTTTTACATGCTGAGTCATTGCCCACAGAATTTCTACGGTACTACCGGGTACCAATTCACGTAAAGTCAAACGCTAACATCATTCGATACCTTTGTTGCATTTGACGTCACTTCTGGTTGCAGACTTGGCATTGGCTCAAGCACAAAATACCTGTTGCGTTCAAAAGTAAAGCTGTAGTTTTCGAAATGTGCGAGCTCGATGCTAATTTATATATTCCATACGTCATATAAAATGCTCTTGATTAGCATTGGCGATTTTACATGGTGGTTTCCACACCTTTAAATATCCATCCATCCCATCCATTTTTCACTCCCTTTCGGGGTCATGGTACAGCTGAAGCCTATCCAAGCTGCACTCGGGCGGGGTACGCCCTGGACAAGTCATCGCAGGGCCAACACAGATAGACAGACAAAGGTGCCAATTTAGTGTTGCCAATCAGCCTATCCCCAGGCGTGTGTCTTTGGAGGTAGGAGGAAGCTGGAGTGCCTGGAGAGAACCCATGCAGTCACGGGGAGAACATGCAATCCTCCACACAAAAAGACCCCATGCCCGGGAATCAAACAGATAATCAAAAATACAACTAAGGTGCAGGTTACAATCAAACAGCTGGTGTGTAATAAGTACAATACTTGCAGTACAAACACATTGTAGGGCAAACTGAGGACAAACTGCAATGAACGTTAACTAGCAAATGAGACTCAGAAGTGTAAGGAAACAAGATAACTGATTATTTTTATCAGATCGGTGTTAAATAAATCGATTGCCAATTTCTTATTAAAAAAATTACTAGAGATGTCCGATAATATCGGACTGCTGATGTTATCGGCCGATAAATGCTTTAAAATAAAATATCGGAAATTATTGGTATCGGTTTCAAAATTATCGGTATCGGTTTCAAAAAGTAAAATTGATGACTTTTTAAAACGCCGCTGTGTACACGGACGTAGGGAGAAGTACAGAGCGCCAACAAACCTTACAGGCGCTGCCTTTGCGTGCCGGCCCAATCACATAATATCTACGGCTTTTCACACACACAAGTGAATGCAACGCATACTTGGTCAACAGCCGTACAGGTCACACTGAAGGTGGCCGTATAAACAACTTTAACACTGTTACAAATATGCGCCACACTGTGAACCCACACCAAACAAGAATGACAAACACATTTCGGGAGAACATCCGCACCGTAACACAACATAAACACAACAGAACAAATACCCAGAACCCCTTGCAGCACTAACTGTTCCGGGACGCTACAATATACACCCCGCTACCCCCTACACCCAGAAACCCCACCCCCCCCTCCTCCCGCAACCCCGCCCACCTCAACCTCCTCATGCTCTCTCAGGGAGAGCATGTCCCAAATTCCAAGCTGCTGTTTTGAGGCATGTTAAAAAAAATAATGCACTTTGTGACTTCAATAATAAATATGGCAGTGCCATGTTGGCATTTTTTTCCATAACTTGAATGGTTTAATTTGGAAAACCTTTTTACATTGTTTAATGCATCCAGCGGGGCATCACAACAAAATTAGGCATAATAATGTGTTAATTCCACGACTGTATATATCGGAATCGGTAATTAAGAGTTGGACAATATTGGAATATCGGACATTGGCAAAAAAGCCATTATTGGACATCTCTACAAATTACCATTAATTTGCACATTCGTTCAAAAGTACGAAAAACTGGTATCGATTCCCACCTACCAGTAATTGGTACCGTATCATTTCAAAAGTGAAAAATACCCATCCCTAATAAACATAGGCTACATATAAAGTGGGGTCTCTTACCATGAAAGACCATATTTTGCGGCTTCTCATCCCATACCAAAGTTAAGTATAAGTGAGGCCCACAACTCATGTGTGGTTACACTAGTTGGAACTCTAACTACAATCATGCTGTGAACAAAAAAAATACAGCACAACTTGTAATAGGTAAGTACTATTAAGAATAATAATATCTAAGTTAAATTTAAACAAGTAACTCTAGCATTTGTTTTACAAAACAATTGCCCCAACATATGTTGGGAAACATGAAGGAATTCTAGCAATGGAAGTTACGACGGCTCCCAGCATGCTTTGTGGCGACTTTCTGTAACTGAAGTACATCTTTAGGCTTAACATAGGTGTTTGTTTATTATTCTCCACTAGTGTGTTATCTACCTGTTGCTGTGTGATGGTTATAACACAGACAATGTGATTTAGACTGTTGAGTTTAGGAACAATGTTTTGCGGTTTCCTAACATTTGACAAGGTCAATATAAGTTACCTTATGGCTATTGGTTGTTGAAATAAGGAGGAACCTCCCTAAAGTGAAAAAAAAAAGCACAACGTTGTCAAAATATTATAATCTTGTAGGCAGCTTATGTAATTATACTGGTTAAGACCTAGCATGATGTGCCATATGTACAGTCTCTAACTGTATTTATTGAAAAACTGGTCACATAGCTTTCCCCAGACTTTACCACCAGCGGCCCTCAGGCATGTTGAGCTTGAGACCCTTGATATATAGTACATGCTGATATAGCTGTAAAACATGTATTTAGGTATTTTAAAATCATATTTTCAACTATGAAAGCTATTCTGTGTTTTTGAATAATCCAGACTGTCATCTCCATTGTACTGTAGTTTCCAATACTTTATATACTAACTACTTAAGTACTTTATGTAATACATAATATTAGGGATGATGTTTGATAAGAAATTATCGAGTTCGAGCCTATTATCGAATCCTCTTATCGAACCGATTCCTTATCGATTCTCTTATCGAGTCCAGATAGGTGGTTGTATATGGAAAAAAACACACAATATTTGGTTTAACAAAAGCTCACTTTTATTATATAAGAAAACAATTTAATCCAATAAATAAATTCATATTGACTGTTACCCCCCTAAAAAAATAAAATAAAATAAATAAATATTGACTGTTGTTACCCAAAGTATATTAAGTGGGATTTTTTCAGAAAAACAAATATATACAGTAACACAAAAACAACCTGTCTCTGTGATCACTATAGGTGTATAAATAATAATATAGTGTTAAATAAAATCAGTCCCTTGGGCACAAAACTGAAAATAATACAGCTTTCCAAAAAGTGCAATTCTGCTGCTATTTGACATAACTGTTTGTTATGATGCTTTGACATTTTTGCACTTTATTTCTTTATTGACAGAAAATTCTATGAAGAGAAAAGTTATTTGCAAATGTAGATACAATGCTAAAAAAAATGAAAAGTTAAAGCTAAAAAAAGAAATACACTTTGAGTTAACATTATTTCCTTATATGGGGAAAGATGTTATGAGCTAGGGAATATAACAACTACACTACCCAGCATGCAACGGGAGTGACGAGCATGCGCAGTAGCCCCGAAACGTGTTGTTGCATATCGTCACCCGGCAGCTAAGAATGAGCACGCTGTGAAAGTAAACGTCAAGAACTCAGCCAACACGCCTCGTCTGCATTATTTATAATTAGACAGACAACACATATACAGTGTGATTTTGTTTTGTTTACAAGGAAAGAAAAACGAAAGTTAAAAAAGGGAGATGTCATATATATGTATGTGCTGCGGTTGCTTTAAGAACGTTGCGACAGCTGCCGTAAAGGAGGTACGTTGCTAGCCTGGTTGCTATGTTTCCGGTTGGTCGTAAAAGTGTTCTTCATGTGTTTGTACCCTGCTCAAATCTCTCAGTAAAGTTATTCATTGGATTATACCTTTTCTTTTGAACTTTATTACACCTTGGAGCGCTTATTCCGGTCCATTTTTTTCCTGCTTTCGCTATCTGCGCCTAATGACTGAGCTACGTGACGCCATTTCTTGTGATGTCTCACGGAGCATTTCTGGTCGGGACGGGATTCATTCCCAGGGATTCGAATAAAGAACCAACTCTTTTTCTTTACTATAGTTGTCTCGATAACGGGTACCGGTTCTCAAAAAGGGATTTGACTCCGAGGACTCGGTTCTTTTCTTATCGAACAACCGAGAAAACCGGTTTCGAGTATCATCCCTACATAATATACATCATTATAATACATTATAACAATACATACACTTCGTTACTGCACATTTTCCAATGTCACTGTCGGACAGGGCCGGTTCTAGGCAGGCATATATGAGTGGGCAGTCAGAATTTGGAAGTGGACATCATGTCTACACGCTGCTTATCATGTTCCAGCACTTTTTTTCTGTGCTAATACAATAGTAACATTGCCTTTTTCATTGAATTTGGCTGTTAGCTAGAGTATGGGGCTCATTTACTAAGCTAAACAGCATTAGCAATTTATCAAATGTTATTGGGCATGTTGCGTGTGATTTACTAAGACTGTGTACAGTGCTGCAGACCGCCCTATTTAAAGGCCTACTGAAATTAAATTTTTTTATTTAAACGGGGATAGCAGATCCATTCTGTGTGTCATACTTGATCATTTCGCGATATTGCCATATTTTTGCTGAAAGGATTTAGTATAGCACAACGACGATAAAGTTCGCAACTTTTGGTCGCTGATAAAAAAAAAGCCTTGCCTATACCGGAAGTAGCGTGACGTCACAGGAGGAAGGATTTCTCACAATTCCCCGTTGTTTACAATGGAGCGAGAGAGATTCGGACCGAGAAAGTGACGATTACCCCATTAATTTGAGCGAGGATGAACGATTCGTGGATGAGGTACGTTAGAGAGAAGGACTAGAGAGGCAGTGCAGGGTGTATCTTTTTTCGCTCTGACCGTAACTTAGGTACAAGGTCTCATTGGATTCCACACACTCTCCTTTTTCTATTGTGGATCACGGATTTGTATTTTAAACCACCTCGGATACTATATCCTCTTGAAAATGAGAGTCGAGAACGCGAAATGGACATTCACAGTGACTTTTATCTCCACGACAATACATCGTTGACGCACTTTAGCTACGGAGCTAACGTGATAGCATCAGGTTCAAATGCAGATAGAAACAAAATTTTAAAAAACCCTGACTGGAAGGATAGACAGAAGATCAACAATAATATTAAACCATGAACATGTAAATACACGGTTGATAATTTCCAGCTTGGCGAAGCTTAACAATTGAAGCTAACTTAGCTACGGAGTGGCGGCGGCGGCGGGCGTTGTAGCTTTCGACGACACCCCGGCCGCCATCAGAGTCGGCAAGAAACATATATTTCCCCAAAGTTACGTACGTGACATGCACATAGCGACACGCACGTACGGGCAAGCGATCAAATGTTTGGAAGCCAAAGCTGTACTCACGGTAGTGCGTCTGCTATCCAGCTCAAACACAACACAACCTCCTGATTGTGTTGCTGTAGTCCGCCGCTAATACACCGATCGCACCTACAACTTTCTTCTTTACAGCCTTCATTTTCCATTAAACAAATTGCAAAAGATTCACCAACACAGATGTCAAGAATACTGTGGAATTGTTCGATGAAAACAGAGCAGTTTGTATGGTGACACATTGGGTACGAATACTTCCGTTGCCGTCGTGACGTCACGCGCATACGTCATCATACATAGACGTTTCCAACCGGAAGTTTAGCGGGAAATTTAAAATTGCACTTTATAAGTTAACCCGGCCGTATTGGCATGTGTTGCAATGTTAAGATTTCATCATTGATATATAAACTATCAGACTGCGTGGTCGGTAGTAGTGGGTTTCAGTAGGCCTTTAAATGAGGACTTTGCGTGTACTATACAGGGCATCACCACGGAAACACACCCATTTACTGCACATTCATGTTATTATGCTCCTACCTGTGGCGTTTTGCTATGTTTTCAAACATGCTTGAGAGATTTACCACTTTTTATGGGCACTTAAGAAGCAGTCGTGCTGTGCATCTTGACACCATTTTTTTTTTACCGCCGAAGGAGCATTGGAGCGAGGCTGCACTTACTCCGCTCAATACGCAAAAATGCATACTTGAAGAATATTTTTTTCATATAAGAAATATTTTAATGGTATATATTTTATGTGAAAAAAACAAACGTTGATAAAAAAAATACTAAAGAACACCAAAACACATCAATTTAATTTGTTTTAATCAGCCCTTGAGTCCTCTAGCAGCTATAAAATTATATAACTGAATAGACGAAATGTCTAATATTTTTTTATTTCTAACCATCCAAATATGTTGAAACGTTTACGTAGGTCTAACCATGGTGTGTCTGTGCAGCACAAGCACTGATCTTATAGCTGTGTGTGGAACTGTCAGTTTGCACAGTCACTAAATAAAAGACAAAATAGTGCTTGCAAAACGGTGATGAGTGTTGATGAATCAGTGCGCGTGATAAATAATTATATTTGCATTCTCCCAGTATTGTGGCTGTTTTGATGATCAGCATATATGGTGCATATTATGAAGACAGGGACACAAAATGGATCGCTTGCCTTATTAGTAAGAGAAGCAATCCACTTTGGACACGTTAAATAGATCATCTTTGCGTCTGCCATCAGGTTTCACATGTTTTAGTACACACAAGCCTTTAGTGTGTACTATGAGTCTATAACTCCAACCTGGAGAAGGGGATTCTACATTCACACAACTTTGGTGTCCCACCTGAAGACTAAGCTCCTACTGGTAGCTCTTAACCACAATAAAATGGCAATCTCTTAGGGGGGAACTAAAAAAATAAAAGTAAAACCCCAAAACCAGTGAAGTTGGCATGTTGTGTAAATGGTCAATAAAAACAGAATACAATTATTTGCAAATCCTTTTCAACTTACATCCAATTGAATTGACTACAAAGACAAGATATTTAATGTTAAAACTGAGAAACTTTTGATTTTTTTTTTTGCAAATCATTAACTGAGAATTTAATGGCAGCAACACATTGCAAAAACGTTGGCACAGAGGCATTTTTACCACTGTGTTACATGGCCTTTCCTTTTAACAACACTCAGTAAACGTTTTGGAAGTTAGGAGACCAATTTTTGAAGCTTTTCAGGTGGAATTCTTTCCCATTCTTACTTGATGTACAGCTTAAGTTGTTCAACAGTCCGGGGTCTCCATTGTCGTATTTTACGCTTCATAATGCGCCACACATTTTCAATGGGAGGCAGGTCTGGACTACAGGCAGGCCAGTCTAGTACCCGCACTCTTTTACTACGAAGCAACGCTGTTGTAACACGTGCAGAATATGGCTTGGCATTGTCTTGCTAAAAATTAGCAGGGGCGTCCATGAAAAAGGCCTTGCTTGGATGGCAACATACACTATATTGCCAAAAGTATTTGGCCACCTGCCTTGACTCACATATGAACTTGAAGTGCCATCCCATTCCTAACCCATATGATGTTGGTCCACCTTTTGCAGCTATTACAGCTTCAACTCTTCTGGAAAGGCTGTCCACAAGGTTGCGGAGTGTGTTTATAGGAATTTTCCACCATTCTTCCAAAAGCGCATTGGTGAGGTCACACACTGATGTTGGTCGAGAAGGCCTGGCTCTCAGTCTCCGTTCTAATTCATCCCAAAGGTGTTCTATCGGGTTCAGGTCAGGACTCTGTGCAGACCAGTCAAGTTCATCCACACCAGACTCTGTCATCCATGTCTTTATGGACCTTGCTTTGTGCACTGGTGCACAGTCATGTTGGAAGAGGAAGGGGCCCGCTCCAAACTGTTCCCACAAGGTTGGGAGCATGGAATTGTCCAAAATGTTTTGGTATCCTGGAGCATTCAAAGTTATTTTCACTGGAACTAAGGGGCCAAGCCCAACTCCTGGTAAAACAAACCCACACCATTATTCCTCCTCCACCCAATTTCACACTTGTCCATCAGATTGCCAGATGGAAAAGCGTGATTCGTCCCGCCAGAGAGCGCGTCTCCACTGCTCTAGAGTCCAGTGGCGACCTGCATTACACCACTGCATCCGATGCTTTGCATTGGACTTGGTGATGTATGGCTTAGATGCAGCTCCTTGGCCATGGAAACCCATTCCATGAAGCTCTCTGCATACTGTACGTGGGCTAATTGCAAGGTCACATGAAGTTTGGAACTCTGTAGCAACTGACTGTGCAGAAAGTCGGTGACGTCTTTGCACTATACGCTTCAGCATCTGCTGCCCCGCCTCTGTCAGTTTACGTGGCCTACCACTTCGTGGCTGAGTTGCTGTTGTTCCCAAACTCTTCCATTTTCTTATAATAATGCCGAAAGTTGACTTTGGAATATTTAGGAGCGAGGACATTTCACGACTGGATTTGTTGCGCAGGTGGCATCCTATGACTGTGTAATTTAATATAGGTTGAAAAGGATTTGCAAATCATTGTATTTTGTTTTTATTTACGACGTACACAACTTGCCAACTTCACCGGTTTTGGGTTTTTTAAATAAAGTATCCTTCATCCACATTTTATCAACCATAACAATATTAATTCTTAAACTGAATTCAACCTATGAGACTTTACACACAATAGTCAATATTTACAACACTAAAAAATGAACAAAACAAGAATATTCTTCTCAAACTAGTTTATTAAAAGTTAAAGTACCAATGATAGTCACACACACTAGTTTGATTGATTGATTGAGAATTTCATTAGTAGGTTGCACAGTGAAGTACCGGGTACATATTCCGTACAATTGACCACTAAATGGTAACACCCGAATAAGTTTTTCAACTTGTTTAACTCGGGGTCCACTTAAATTGATTTATGATACAGATATATACTATCATATATACTATCATCATAATACAGTCATCACACAAGATAATCACAATGAATTATTTACATTATTTACAATCAGGGGTGTGGAGGGGGTGGGGGGGTAGGATATGGACATCAAGTAGTGGACATAGAGAGAGAGAGAGAAAGAGAGAGAGAGAGAGAGAGAGAGAGAGAGAGAGAGAGAGAGAGAGAGATCAGAAGGCATAAGAAAAAGTATCTGCATTTGATTGTCTACATTTGATTATTAGCAATCCGGGGAGGGTGTTAGTTTAGGGTTGCAGCTGCCTGGAGGTGAACTTTTATTGCGGTTTTGAAGGACGATAGAGATGCCCTTTCTTTTATACCTGTTGGGAGCGCATTCCACATTGATGTGGCATAGAAAGAGAATGAGTTAAGACCTTTGTTAGTTCGGAATCTGGGTTTAACGTGGTTAGTGGATCCCCCTGGTGTTGTGGTTATGGCGGTCATTTACGTTAAGGAAGTAGTTTGACATGTACTTCGGTATCAGGGAGGTGTAGTGGATTTTATAGACTAGGCTCAGTGCAAGTTGTTTAACTCTGTCCTCCACCTCGAGCCAGCCCACTTTAGAGAAGTGGGTAGGAGTGAGGTGGGATCTGGGGTGGAGGTCTAGAAGTAACCTGACTAGCTTGTTCTGAGATGTTTGGAGTTTAGATATGAGGGTTTTGGAGGTGCTGGGGTACCAGGAGGTGCATGCGTAATCGAAAAAGGGTTGAACGAGAGTTCCCGCCAGAATCCTCAAGGTGCTTTTGTTGACCAGAGAGGAGATTCTGTAGAGAAATCTCGTTCGTTGGTTAACCTTTTTGATTACCTTGGTTGCCATTTTATCACAGGAAAGGTTAGCCTCTAGAATGGAACCTAGGTAGTTGACTTCATCTTTCCTGGTGATAACAATGTCACCCACTTTTATGGTGAAGTCATTGACTTTCTTAAGGTTGATGTGGGACCCAAACAGGATGGATTCTGTTTTACCCAAGTGTATGGATAGCTTGTTGTCAGCGAGCCAGGTGCAAGTTCTACAGAGCTCAGCACTGAGGATTTTCTCCACCTGTGACTTGTCCTTGCCGGATACCAGCAGGGCAGAGTCATCCGCAAACAAAAACAATTCACAGTCGCATGCAGATGACATGTCGTTTATGTATATTAGGAACAGTAAAGGTCCCAATATACTGCCTTGGGGGACTCCACAGCTCACCGAGAGGGGGGGGGGGACACGGTGCCGTTCACCTCTACCACCTGCTCCCTCCCCTCCAAGTAAGATTGCATCCAGCTCCATGAGGTTTTGTTAAATCCGATTGCTCTGAGCTTATCCAACAGTATAGCGTGGTTAGCGGTGTCAAAGGCCTTCTGAAGGTCCAGCATGACCAGGTGGTGAAATTTGTCCTCTGCATTTGACCCATCCCCTTGTTCACCCCCTGGGAGGTGAGGGGAGCAGTGAGCAGCAACGTTGGCCGCGCCCGGGAATCTTTTTTGGTGATTTAACCCTCAATTCCAACCATTGATGCTGAGTGCCAAGCAGGGAGGTAATGGGTCCCATTTGTATAGTCTTTGGTATGACTCGGCCGGGGTTTGAACTCAAGACCTACCGATCTCAGGGCGGACATTCTAACCTCTAGGCCACTGAGCAGGTTCGCTGCATCATGCCTCTAAGTTTCTGCATTCTACACTCATTCTCATAGACAAACAAACTTAACAGCAGTGCCTACACTCGAGACATAATAATGTTTTACTGTACCAACTAACTAACCAGGAGTTATCAATTCCCCCTCTTCTTTTTTTAATTGTATTACTGTCATTGTGTTCTCTGACCAGTAAGCATGTAGCCACTTGCAGCGTGAGGAAGTCCACATTAACGCACATAATGCTATCCTACATATTAGTTTTCATCACCGTTTAAACAGGAATAACAAGTGATAGTTATTTTTGACATTTTGACAGAACACTTGAAGCAGCAAATACACACAGCTTTAACTTAGTTGTGTCGATGTCCCGATCGATGGCTCGCCTGCTCATAGCATCAAATGGCATCAAAAATAAAATGTGTCCTCTTAGTTTCTCCTAGGCATTTATATATTATTTAGAGATGTCCGATAATGGCTTTTTTGCCGATATCCGATATTCCGATATTGTCCAACTCTTTCAATCAATCAATCAATCAATCAATGTTTATTTATATAGCCCTAAATCACAAGTGTCTCAAAGGGCTGTACAAGCCACAACGACATCCTCGGTACAGAGCCCACATACGGGCAAGGAAAAACTCACCCCAGTGGGACGTCGGTGAATGACTATGAGAAACCTTGGAGAGGACCGCATATGTGGGTAACCCCCCCCCTCTAGGGGAGACCGAAAGCAACGGATGTCGAGTGGGTCTGACATAACATTGTGAAAGTCCAGTCCACAGTGGATCCAACACATCAGCGGGAGTCCAGTCCACAGCGGGGCCAACAGGAAACCATCCCGAGCGGAGACGGGTCAGCAGCGCAGAGATGTCCCCAACCGATGCACAGGCTAGTGGTCCACCCGGGGTCCCGGCTCTGGACAGCCAGCACTTCATCCATGGCCACCGGACCTATGCAACTCCCCCTCGCAAGGGACAGGGGAGAAGAGGAGAGAAGAAAAGAAACGGCAGATCAACTGGTCTAAAAAAGGGGGGGGGTCTATTTAAAGGCTAGATTATATAAATGAGTTTTAAGATGGGACTTAAATGCTTCTACTGAGGTAGCATCTCTAACTGTTACCGGGAGGGCATTCCAGAGTACTGGAGCCCGAATAGAAAACGCTCTATAGCCCGCAGACTTTTTTTTGGCTCTGGGAATCACTAATAAGCCGGAGTTCTTTGAACGCAGATTTCTTGTCGGGACATATGGTACAATACAATCGGCGAGATAGGCTGGAGCTAAACCGTGTAATATTTTATACGTAAGTAGTAAAACCTTAAAGTCGCATCTTAAGTGCACAGGAAGCCAGTGCAAGTGAGCCAGTATAGGCGTAATATGATCAAACTTTCTTGTTTTTGTCAAAAGCCTTGCAGCCGCATTTTGTACCAACTGTAATCTTTTAATGCTAGACATAGGGAGGCCCGAAAATAATACGTTACAGTAATCGAGACGAGACGTAACGAACGCATGAATAATGATCTCAGCGTCGCTAGTGGACAAGATGGAACGAATTTTAGCGATATTACGGAGATGAAAGAAGGCCGTTTTAGTAACACTCTTAATGTGTGACTCAAACGAGAGAGTTGGGTCGAAGATGATACCCAGATTCTTTACCGAGTCTCCTTGTTTAATTGTTTGGTTGTCAAATGTTAAGGTGGTATTATTAAATAGATGTTGGTGTCTAGCAGGACCGATAATCAGCATTTCCGTTTTCTTAGCGTTGAGTTGCAAAAAGTTAGCGGACATCCATTGTTTAATTTCATTAAGACACGCCTCCAGCTGACTACAGTCCGGCGTGTTGGTCAGCTTTAGGGGCATGTAGAGTTGAGTGTCATCAGCATAACAGTGAAAGCTAACACCGTACTTGCGTATGATGTCACCCAGCGGCAGCATGTAAATACTAAAGAGTGCAGGGCCAAGAACCGAACCCTGGGGAACTCCGCACGTTACCTTGACATAGTCCGAGGTCACATTGTTATGGGAGACGCACTGCATCCTGTCAGTAAGATAAGAGTTAAACCAAGACAAGGCTAAGTCTGACATACCAATACGTGTTTTGATACGCTCTAATAAAATATTATGATCGACGGTATTGAAAGCGGCGCTAAGATCAAGAAGCAGCAACATAGATGACGCATCAGAATCCATCGTTAGCAATAGATCATTAGTCATTTTTGCGAGGGCTGTCTCCGTAGAGTGATTTGCCCTGAAACCGGATTGAAAAGGTTCACAGAGATTGTTAGTCACTAAGTGTTCATTTAGCTGCTGTGCAACAGTTTTTTCGAGAATTTTGGAAATAAACGGAAGGTGGGAGACCGGTCGGTAGTTTACCATGAGGTCAGGATCGAGGTTAGGTCTTTTGAGCAGAGGATGAATAACCGCTTTTTTGAATGCTAGGGGAACAGTGCCGGAGGAAAGTGATAAGTTTATAATATTTAACACTGATGGACCTAATAATACAAACAGTTCCTTGATAAGTTTCCCAGGAAGTGGGTCAAGTAAACATGTTGTTTGTTTTATCCCACTTACACACTGTAATAATTCCTCTAATGTTATTTCATCAAAAATAGAGAGACTATTTTGGAGGGCAGTGTCCGTCGTATATACAGTCGTATTTGTGTTAATAGAGCCCAGTTGTAGCTGGGATGCGTTGTCTTTAATCTCCTTTCTAATGAGTTCAATTTTCTTATTAAAGAAATTCATAAAATCATCTGCCGAGTGGGTGGAGCTACTGGGAGGAGTCCCTTGTTGGGTTAGCGATGCTACTGTACTAAACAGAAATTTAGGATCGTTTTTGTTGAGGCGGATGAGATTTGAGTAGTATTTAGCTTTAGCTAAGGTAAGCATGCGTTTATAAGTTATTAAACTATCACTCCATGCTTGATGGAAAACCTCAAGTTTAGTCGCGCGCCATTTGCGTTCCAGTTTTCTACATGATAATTTATGAGCTCTAATTTCTTCTGTAAACCATGGGGTGCGCCTTTTAGGGGCCCTTTTTTGCTTTAGCGGTGCTATACTATCAATAATTTCGCGCAAGGCATCGTCAAAGTTGTTAGTGAGTTTATCAATAGAGCCGACATAATTTGGGAATGGTGCTATTACCGAAGGCAGTAGGTCAGCAAGAGTCATCGTTGTGGCAGCATTAATGTTGCGGCCGCTATAGCAGTTATTATTATTATTAGCTTGTTGACAAAGAGTCAAAACTTCAAATTTTATAAGGTAATGATCGGACATTACTTTAGTATATGGAAGTATCATAACTTTGGAGGTGGTGACACCCCTGACAAGCACTAGATCTATTGTATTACCGTTGCGATGCGTGGGTTCATGTATTATTTGTGTAAGACCACAGCTATCAATTATGGTTTGGAGCGCCACGCACTGAGGGTCCGATGGGGTATTCATATGGATATTAAAGTCCCCCATTATGATTATATTGTCGGCGTGCGTCACTAGATCAGCAACGAACTCTGAGAATTCACTGATAAAGTCCGAATAGGGCCCAGGGGGGCGGTAGATAACAGCCAGGTCGAGAGGTAGCGGTGTGACAGACCTCATAGTAAGCACCTCAAACGATTTATATTTATTATTTAGGTTAGGGGTAAGGTTGAAATTTTCATTGTATATTAGTGCGACACCCCCTCCCCTTTTAAGAGGGCGGGCAACATGCGCATTCGTATAGTTAGGAGGAGATGCCTCATTGAGCGCAAAAAATTCGTCCGGTTTGAGCCAGGTTTCGCTAAGACCAATGACGTTAAGATTGTTGTCTCTAATGACCTCATTAACCAATAACGCCTTGGGAGACAATGATCTTATGTTTAAAAAGCCCATATTATAGGTATTGGGCTGTTTTGACGAGTTTTTGTTAAGATTATCCGTAGTGGCAATATTAACAATGTTGCGTTTATTATGCGTAGTGCATTTTAAATAGTTTCGACCATATCTAGGAATTGATATGACGGGAATTTTCCGATTGTTTGCTTGGTGCTGCAATAGACTGGACATATCATAATTTGCCACCTCAGTAGAATGCATGTCCACCTCTGACACAGACACAACAGAAAAAACATTATGTGAATTGTGTATTATTCTAAGAGAATTGCTATGCGTACATGGATTATCCAGCCTGGCGCTGGCTAGTTCTAGCTTAACTGACTCCTCACCCGGACTAACAGACATTGTAATTGCCTGTGACCGGGCTTGCTCTAGTGTAGTCAGTCAAGTGAGACTTAAATAGTAGTCTATGTTTCTAGACAGGATGATGGCGCCTTCCTGGTTAGGGTGAAGGCCGTCTCTCATCAGCAAGCCTGGTTTGCCCCAGAAAGAGGGCCAGTTATCAATAAACGTTAGTCCCTGCTGCGTACAGTAGCTAGCCAACCACTTGTTAAGCGAGACTAATCTGCTATATCTCTCATCATTGCCTCTCGCAGGCAGGGGGCCAGAGACAATTACTCGATGCCTGGACATCTTTCTGGCGAGATCACAAGTCCTGGCTATGTTTCTCTTTGTAATCTCTGACTGTCTCATTCTAGTGTCATTGGAGCCAACGTGTACAACTATATTCGCATAATTAGTGGTGCGATTAGCCTGTCGTACGTGTTTACTAGGCCTGTTGCGA
This sequence comes from Entelurus aequoreus, assembly GCF_033978785.1. Lineage (NCBI taxonomy): Eukaryota > Metazoa > Chordata > Actinopteri > Syngnathiformes > Syngnathidae > Entelurus > Entelurus aequoreus. The sequence goes on along the minus strand of NC_084750.1, from coordinate 34,072,556 downwards.
GTTAGCTCCCTAAGATTAGCTTCAATGTCAGGTGCTCTGGCCCCGGGGATACACTTTATTGTGGCTGGTTTGCTAAGCTTTATGTTTCGGGTGATGGAGTCCCCTATAACTAAGGTGTGGTGCCCGGTAGACTGGGGTGTAGGACTAGCTAAAGAGCTAAATCTATTATGCGTCTCAACCGGTACACCGTAGCTTGTAGGCCGCTTAGGACTGCTACAAGCTGGGCTAGTTAGCTCGCTACAGCTAACGCTAGCAGATGTGTCCGCAACATCTAAAGTTACGACATTACTCTGCTCTAACTGGCGGACACGGCCCTCTAGCAGAGCCAACCTCTCCGTGAGTATGGTGCAAGACGCGCAGGAAGCCATTACTCACAGTGTTTTCTGTCACCGAGTGAAGTTCCTGCTGTCCTCAGGGAAGTGGTCGCGGTCTGTAGGAGTAGCTTCTTACTGACCGGCGCTGCCTTTCTCCGCGCTAGCTTAGCAGCTAGCTAGCTGAGGAAAGGGTGGTGGGACAGAGATCGGGTGATTTGCAAGTTAAATAGTACCACTAAAAATGTTTGAGAAGTGATAAAGAAAGCTGTAGAACAATTAAAAGCACACAGATAGAGCGCTACTTAGCTTTTTCGCAACAGCGAACAGACGGCGAGCAGTCACGCACGGTGAACCGGAACCGGAAGTTTATTACCGATTCCGATATCAACTGATACCGATGTATACAGTCGTGGAATTAACACATTATTATGCCTTATTTTGTTGTGATGCCCTGCTGGATGCATTAAACAATGTAACAAGGTTTTCCAAAATAAATCAACTCTAGTTATGGAAAAAAGTGCCAACATGGCACTGCCATATTTATTATTGAAGTCACAAAGTGCATTATTTTTTTTTAACGTGCCTCAAAACAGCAGCTTGGAATTTGGGACATGCTCTCCCTGAGACCCACTACAACTATGGGAAGTACTATACTTTGACTTTCACAAAGTGCATTATTTTACATTTTTTTTAAACATGCCTCATAGACAACAGCTACAAAAACAATGAAGGCACACAGCTTCAGTCCTGAGTATACTTGAGTCATAAAGTAAACAATAACGTAGTCCTCCTTTTGTGCAAGACTGCCTGGCATACTGTATAACAGGAAATTATAAACTGGGCTCAATCTGCCCTGCTCTAACGTATTTGTATGAGTAACACAAATGTGCTGCAAGCTAGTGGTGAGTGCTTGAAGTGGCCTAGCAGTCAATTAGAGCTTCTGAAATGCTGCGTTGAGACAGGGGTGGTTTTTGTTGTAGTTTTGTTTTTTCTCGGCGGAGTCTTTAAGCGACAACTGTGTGGTACTACTTTTTTTCGCTGTTTGATTTTCATCCATCCTCCGCTTGTATTCATCGTGTATCTCCTTATGATTCTTGAAGAGGTGGGAGATCAAATTGCTCGTATTAAAGGAAGACGTCTTGGTTCCTCCTCGCATAACCTACTTTTTGCAGTCATTGCAAATTGCCAGTTTTTTATCCGTCAGAGACTCTTTGAAATAATCCCAAACCATAGACATGGTGTCGTTAGTCAGTCACCGAGCGAGCTGGCTTGTTAGCCACGGCTACAGCACCGGCAACAACACACTCTTGTTGTTGTTATGCTCTGCTCGCGGCGCATTGATGAGGTCATCAAGCGTCGCCAGTAAACTTCTCATGCTGCAGTCGTGCTGAAACTCCTGTGTTATGTGTGGGACAGTGGAGAGGGGAAGGGCTGCTGACTGGGAGACGCAACTGCTCTGTACTGCTCCCTACGTCCGTGTACCGCGCCGTACAGTGCCGTTTTAAAAAGTCATACATTTTACTTTTTGAAACCGATTATTTCCGATATTACATTTTAAAGCATTTATCGGCCGATAATATCGGCAGTCCGATATTATCGGACATCTCTAATATTAATATGTAGATAGAACATGTTAAATACACACTTTTGTTTTGTCGCTGCTGCCGCCGGTGAGAAGTTGAACTTCCTCATCTCAAAAGGAAAAGCATCTGATTGGCCCACCTTCGTCGCCAACTCCCACCGTCTCTCATACTCTACGCTTTTAAATGGTAAATGGGTTGTACTTGTATAGCGCTTTTCTACCTTCAAGGTACTCAAAGCGCTTTGACACTATTTCCACACTCACCCATTCACACACAAATTCACACACTGATGGCGGGAGCTGCCATGCAAGGCGCTAACCACGACCCATCAGGAGCAAGGGTGAAGTGTCTTGCTCAAGGACACAATGGACGTGACTAGGTTGGTAGAAGCTGGGGATCGAACCAGAAACCCTCAGGTTGCTGGCACGGCCACTCGCCCAACCGCGCCACTGCGATTGGATCTATTCCGAAACTTGTCCGAAATTAAATATGATTGGATTTTGTTTCTGACAACTTTTAGTCTCGTTTTTATTCGTCGACGCAGGTTTGCTGAGGGGAAGGGTGTGTGTGTCTGTGTGCGGGCGGACTCGCAGGGCCTGACAGGTATTGGACAGAAAAGAGGGATGACTACGAGTGTTGTAGTGTCCCTTTTCCAGTGGATTTCTCCGCCATTGTAGATCATTTTGTCAACTTCTCATATATACGAACATTTTATTTAAAGGGGCAAGATATTTTATTGAGGGGGCTCTGGCCCCTCTTACCCCTACGTAGAGCCGGTTCTGCTGTCGGAAAGGTTTTAACTGAGCAATATGTTTCATTAGTTTACCGTGCTGTAGAACTGCACTGCCCACTGAAAGCTGTTTTTAGCATTTCGACACTTTGACAAGAAGGTAACACAAATATAAGAGTTCACTCATGCATAATGGATTATGCATGAGTGCCTATTTGTTGGGGTTGACAAGGGTATATTAAATCACTATGGATCACTGCAGTTGCTTAAGTACAGTTCTGTTAAAAAAAACTGTTTGATTGCTAAAGCATTTCCCTTGTTTGATTGCTGACAGAATAACACTGGAGTTAATTGACACTCTACTATGATCCAGACTAGGGATTGTGTTAGATGTGCAGTGGACCGCGTCGCTATATGACCTAGAAGGAGCCTCCGTGTGCGAGTAGTTGATTCTTACAGGTCAACTGGTGCAGAGATTAGCTTCTCTCAGTTCTACTGACAGAGCACCACCAGTATGTAGAATCAATGCGAGGCATCAATACTTAATGAATATCTGCAATAGAACATCCTTGATTGGCTTCTGCTTTTTGTACCTGGCCTGCCAAATTACCATCTGCATATTGGATAACCTGACAGGTAATAAAACACCAATACAAGCTGTGTAGATCAAATTAGTGCAGCTTCAAATATTTTTGTTATTACAGGCTGATTTAGTGCAAAATCTATTTTGTTCTTTCAGCTCTTGGCAGTCCTTTATGTTCCAGATTGTGTTATGACGGTGGATAGAAATGAGATACAATACGGCTACAAGGTACAAGCAGCAGATCAAAGTGACACATACCCAATTGCAATGAAAACGGAGCACATGTGATATACTGGCTCTTCTCTTTCGTAACTGTCTCTTACTTGCATCGTCAACAGTTTTTTTCCCTAATAAAGTGTTCACTAAAGGTCATAGTTTTCTGTCACCGCTTCTCTTACGGGCAATGTAAAATCTGAAAATGTAAAATTACCATTTGATTATCTCTTAAACCTTGCAAAACCGGTACAAAATAAGGTGCTTTACTGTTTTTACCTTAAAGGGGAACTGCACTTTTTTTGGAATTTTGCCTATCGTTCACGATGGATGGATTTTTTAAAATGCATTCTAACTTGTAAATAAAAGTAAATAAAAGTCTGTTTACAGCGTAGCCAATGTGACCTCCTCTATTTCGCCCACAAAATCGAATAACCATTCAAAAACCGGCAACATTACTCCATTTACATTTCGTGACTTGAATATTAACCAAGTATTAGTGATATTTAGGGCTGCAACAACTAATCAATTAAATTGATTAAAATCGATTATTAAAATAGTTGCCGATTAATTAAGTCATCGATTCGTTGGATCTATGCTATGCGCATGCGCAGAGTTTTTTATTTTTATTTTTATTTATTTATTTATTTATTTTTTAATAAACCTTTATTTAAAAAATGCAACATTTACAAACAGCTGAGAAACAATAATCAAAATAAGTATGGTGCCAGTATGCTGTTTTTTTTCAATAAAATCCTGGTTAGGATAGAAATGTGGTTTGTCTCTTTTATCCGATTATTAATTGATTAATCAAAGTAATAATCGACAGATTAATCGATTATCAAATTAATCGTTAGTTGCAGCCCTAGTGATATTATGATAGGTGCTAACGCAGACAAACTATTTATAGCGGCGCCGTGATCACTTCCGTGTGTCCCTTTTGTTTTCATCATAGAGTTGTCTGCTGCTTACTCGCTCCCTGTAAGTTTATTGTAAATCATAAATCATGCATCTCACCTGGACATGAGATGTCTGACTAGGTAGTCCGACAAGTTGGTACACTTTGAGAGCCATTTAGGATCCGAAACTGGCGAGGACGACACGATGCTTGTTCCCCCCATCCCCCTCCCCGTTTCTTTTTGAGTATTATGAGACGTTCTTCACCTAAATGGGAATATATGAATATTCTAGCAGTCGGCATCCTGTTGACAGCAGACGTTGCACCGTAATTGATGTTTTATGTTTGTTGGCTCTCATGAAGTCTGCAGTGAGTAATAATCAGTCATGAAGAAAAATAAAAGGAAACGTAGGCGTGGTGAAGTTGGTAGAGTGGCTGTGCCAGCAATCGGAGTGTTGCTGGTTACTGGGGTTCAATTCCCACCTTCTACCTTCCTAGTCACGTCCGTTGTGTCCTTGGGCAAGACACTTCACCCTTTGCCTCTGATGGCTGCTGGTTAGCGCCTTGCATGGCAGCTCCCGCCATCAGTGTGTGAATGTGTGTGTGAATGGGTAAATGTGGAAATACTGTCAAAGCGCTTTGAGTACCTTGAAGGTAGAAAAGCGCTATACAAGTATAACCCATTTATCATTTATTTATGGTGCGTTTTTTAAATGAATGCGCCGTGTATGCTTAAAACGTTTAAAATACGTAAAAATGTTATGTGATTATAATTGTCCGTTACTATATATACTTGCATCATATATATAAAACCTCAATGGAGGTGTTTGGATGTTTATTTAAGGCAGGGGTGTCCAAAGTGCGGCCCGCCACACATTCTGGAAATGCTATTGCAAAGATTTTTAAAAACATTTAAAAAAGTGGAATGAGGTGAAATCTAACGAGAAAAAGTTGCAATGTTGACCCACGTCGATGTCTGCGTGTGGGTCAGTTTGCATTCACATTAGACACCATATTTTTTTGTATCGTGAACAACCACATAAAAAGATCGGATTTGACAAAAAAAATCTGAATTGGACATTCTACCATGCAGTCTGAACATAGCCAGAGACATAGACTAAGATCACTATTGTAGTGGATTGCTTTAGATATTTAAATACAAGATATGCAGTTAAGTATTTTTAAAAGCTTGTGTACATGTCAGTGACGTCGTTTAAATAGTGTAAATCAGACATTTTTTTAATTACATTTAAAAAAAAAAATTGATTTTTAAAAATGGTGTAATATTTTGTATTAAATTTTGTATTTAAAATTGGACATTAAAATTGGGCATTAAAATTGCATTACGTTGTGTAAATTGGACATTTATTTCTTACATTACTAAATAAAGCATGATTAACGTTGCATGTGGATGTTTTAAATGAATGAGAATGAGGCAAAGAATACTTTTCAGGTGATCTACCACTATTTATTATTGTGGTGTACTTACCTCTAACGAAACACACATTATTTTTACTCTGTTTTAATTCTATTGTGTATGCAAAAACTTTTTATTTCTAAAATAGGGCTGTTTGATAAGTTTCTACCCACTGGAATGTGCTTACATCATGTCACCTGTTAAAAGTTTCTTCTTCAAGAATATTCGGACACTAATTAAACAGGAGGTTTTTATTTTGGCCTATACTTGAAATATATTGACCTATTTCAGCTTCAGTATCTTTGAATTGTATGCCTGTTGGTGTATTTTAGGTAGTATTTGGATGAATGTGCGATTTTACTGCAAAACTACAACTAAAAAGTGTTCTCCTCTCCTCTCCACTCTGCTCCTCATCTAATCCCCACTCCTCACTCACAGACACTTACACTTGTAATTCCCAGCCACATCCACAGAGTCAAAGCTGCGATTTGAGTTGCCAGCGACAGGGCGGATTAACGGTGGAATCCTGAGTGAAAGCACATTTATGCTCCACTTGCTACATCCCCCCGCGCCCGCCTTCACTCCCTTTGCATGCTTGTCATCAAGCGTGTGCACATATTTGAATCTCAAGTCATTTCCAGGCAGCTGCTATCTCAAAGCTCCTCTTGAATAAGCAACAGTGTGGTTTTTAATATTCTCAGACATCTTTGTAGTCTTGGTTTTTGATTCTAGATTAGATGGGGTAATTGCAGATAAATAGATTTTATTCATCTGTTAATATCATTACACGATTAGCTTGATTTTACTGCAATGTATTATGTACTTCCACAGTCAGCTTTCATGTGACGATAATGCGACTATATTAATTAAATGAGGAATGCCAATTATAAAGCATGATAAGTGTGTCGTTCGCTGGCCTGCAGCTGACAAATCCCAAGTGTGAACCAATTGCTAGTTTGATGCACCCATTGAAGAATGACTTTGAGAAATGGAGCACCCAACAGTAATTCGGTAGTAATTGAACGCAGACTTTAAAGAGAAAAATGTGTACTTTTGTGAACATATTTGCGCCTAATCGATTTCAGATGAGGAATTTCTTGAATACAATGTATTTTACATAGACATAAGCCACACAAATACAACAGTTAGGGATTTTTTTATTGACCAGTGGAGCTGAAATATTTATCGTATGAATATTTAAGTAAAAATGAATAAACATAAACATGCAGTACATTGTTGTTGTTAATATTGTGCAATACGTGCTCTTTTCTCAAAAGAACAGACTTAACTCAAAGCAGAGTTCATGACTTAGATGCCACGCTCCTCATGCCTTGTGCCAAAATCTATAGTTTATATTGATTGATACAATAATGGATCTTTAAACTCGGCTCTGTAAAGATCTTATTTTTTCAAGGAGCCACACAGAATATTAGTAGTTTTAGTTGACTGTTGCTTGAAAATGCTCTAATGTAGTCTCATTGGCCACATCGTGAAGTAGCAAATCTTTGAGGCATCCCCACTGGAAAATAACTGAAATTAACGCCATCTAAAAAGGCCCAAAACATACGATAAAATATATGTAAATAGAAAACATAAATAATATAAATATGACATGAATAAGTGAATAAAAACATGAGAATAATAGCAGTATTGTAACAAACGCACCCAAGTTCCCCGGGTGTCTTTGCCACTACGCATTTAAGGAGTCACGGGTGGGACCTGATATTCAGCTGGGAATGATTAATACATTAAATAAACACTGCGTCTGACAGGTGCTCCAGGTGGTTAGTGACGTCACTTTCCGCTTCCGCCATGTCACCAGTAGGCCCAATCAAAATGGTGTTGCTGAGCTGACTAACTTGCTGGACTCTATGTATTTAGAACAGTCCAGACAGGAGGCGGCAGCAGAGGAAGAGGATGGGGTGGAACCAGAAGCTGTCCTGGAGCAACTTCTAACGCTGCAACAACGAATGGACATTCTGGAGAACCGACTCACAGAAGCGGTCGACAGCACCCTTAACCGGGAGGATGGACTTAGGGCAGCGATGGAGGCCATAGCGGCAGAGATGAAAGCCTATGTGGACACGAAGGTGCAGAACTTCGACCAAGCTGTCGTAGCATGTCTGCGTCGAAGAGATGAAAGGTGGGGAGAGGAATTGAAAAATACCCTTGCTAAAACCCGAAGGTTTTGGAGACCAGCTAGCTTCTCCACTCCTGCAGCCGCCATACCAGTCCACCACCACCCGCCTGTCCGAGACATCACCTTCCCTATTACACCTGCTGTCACCGCCAGACCACCTGCTGTCACTGCCAGACCACCTGCTGTCACTGCCAGACCACCTGCTGTCACCGCCATTACACCTGCTGCCACCGCCAGACCACCCATCAGGATGGAATTTCCCCAGTTTGGAGAGTCCAGAGGCTCAGCCGATGTCACCGATTTCATCGAACAGTGTGAAAACTTTTTAGCACTCCGCCCTCTGAGCGATGCTGAGCTGGTGGGAACACTCAATGCTGTCTTAAAAGGTCCTGCCAGGAGTTGGTGGTCGGCAGTCCGCAGTACCATAACCAGCTGGTCTACATTTAAGCAGTCTTTCCTGGAAGCCTTTTTGCCAACTGACTACCAAACCGAGATTGAGATGGAGCATGGGCCGAGTCGAAGTGGGGCCGACCTTGCCGCTGCTATGGGCGAACAATCCCTCCTGGTGGTCCCTATTAGCATGCGCGGCTCTAAAGGAGATGGAGTCCTGGACTCCGGATGCACGTACTCACTAATGAGTCATACGCTGTGGAAGGCTGTGAGGAAGTGCGGCGAGGTTCTGGAGCCAAGCGGCATTCCAAAGTTTGTCATGGCAAATGGACAAATAAACCAAGCAGTTGGAAAAGCCACCCTGCTCCTCAATCTGCATGACTGTCATACCACCCTACAGATTCATGTGATGGCTGATGGCCACTTATGTATGCCCTTGTTGTTAGGTCTCGACTTCATGACCTCATCACAAATGGTACTCAAACCTCATCTCAGGAGGTATGTCATGCCCGGAGGGAGAGAATTCAAATTTCTCCCCAAAGGCAGAGAAATGCTTCGCTGGACTCACCCTGGTTCCTCCATTAATTTTTACATGGCCATAAATGAAGAACCCCAAGTTAATCAGTCTGCCATCCCCCTCCTCGAATCCCAACCTGAGGTGGTGCGACCACTGCTGCAGAAGTGGCCAACTGTGTGGACTGAGACTACTGGGGCCACCAGGGTAATTAAACATCAAATCACCACCATGGATGAGATGCCTGTGAGGAAGTGGGCTTACAGAGTGTCCAGTCAAAAACAAGAAATAATCGAGGAACAAATCAAAAAAATGATCAGCACTGGAGTGATAGAGCCATCAACATCTCCGTGGGCCTCTCCTGTTGTTCTGACGCATGACGCCTATCCCATGCCCCTCATACATGAGATCCTGGAGTCATTGCAAGGTGCAAAATATTTCAGCTCCCTTGACCTGCAGAGTGGCTACTGGCAGGTTGCCATGGATGAGGATAGCAAGCCAAAGACTGCCATGATCACACATCTGGGCCTATATCAATTTAAAGTCATGCCATTTGGACTGCGCAATGCTGGGGCGACCTTCCAGCGTTTAATGGAGACAGTTCTGGGTGAGCTTAGGGGAAGGATCTGTTTCGTGTACATTGATGACATCATTGTGTTTTCACAAACAGAAGAACAACACCTGCTTGACCTTGAAGTGGTGTTTGCAAAATTACAACAAGCCAACCTTACTCTCAACATCAAGAAATGCCACCTGCTTCAAGATCAGCTCACCTTCCTTGGACACCTAATATCAGGCAAAGGAGTGGAAGTAGATCCGGAAAAAATATCAGCAATAACTGCATACCCCCCTCCCACAGACCTGAAGAGTCTTCAGAGGTTTCTTGGCATGGTCGGCTGGTACCACAAGTTCATCCCCAGGCTGGCCGACATTTCGTCTCCTCTAAACCAACTAAAGAAGAAGGATGTTCCTTGGGAGTGGAGTCCTACCTGCCAGGAGGCCTTTGACCACCTCAAATCCCTTTTACAGTCTCCACCAGTGCTTGCTCAGCCCCATCCACAAATCAGTTTCCAGGTTCACTGTGATGCCAGTGACTTGGGCCTCGGCGCGGTCCTGATGCAACGCCTTGAAGGTGAAGAACGGCCAATTGCCTTTGCCTCCAGAGCGCTCCAAGGAGCTGAAGTCCGCTACTCCACTGCCGAAAAAGAGTGCTTGGCTGTGGTGTGGGCAGTTGAGAAGTGGAGACATTTCCTCGAGGGAACAACTTTTGATGTCTTCACGGACCACAGTGCTCTTGCCTGGGCATTCAACTGCCCTAAGACTTCGTCCCGACTTACACGATGGACGCTGAGACTCCAGGGATTCACATTCAGAGTCCATTACAAGAAGGGCTGCTGCAATGTGGTGCCGGATGCACTGTCACGGGCACCCCAATCACCAGAAGGGAAGATTTGCCTTGTTGTCCCGAAAACCTACTGGTCAGATCTACCCAGCACACTGCAAGATCTCTCTGAGGCCCAAAAAACTGATTCAACATGTCTGGAATGTGGACCCTCTGTTGACCAACCTACGCCTGGCCGGATCCACTATCAACTTCAGCAAGGGGTGTGGTACCGGGGAGTACCATCTAAGTATGGCGGCTTCAATTAGTGCCATTGTCTCTGGTGCCGCAGTTCCTGGCCTACTTTCATGACAGTCCATTCGGAGGACATCTGGGGAGAATGAAGACACTCTTGAAAATTCTGGAAGTAGCTTGGTGGCCGACAGTAAGGAAGGATGTCTGGAGTCACGTCCAAGCATGCAGGACTTGTCAACAATACAAAAACCCCAACGACAAGCCAGCTGGGCAACTCCAGTCCTCTACCGTCAACGCCCCAGGAGAAATGCTGGGAGTGGACTTCATGGGACCTTTTCCCCTCAGTAAGGACCGGAACTCTGTACTGATGGTGGTGGTGGACTACTACTCCAAGTGGGTAGAGCTTTTTGCCCTGAAAGACGCCAAAACTCCCAAGGTCTGCCAAATTCTCAAAAATGACATTTTCACTCGCTGGGGAGTTCCCACATATCTTGTGTCTGACCGAGGGCCACAGTTCACAAGCCAACTGATGTCCCGTCTGTGCGAATCCTGGGGGGTAACCCATAAACTAACCACAGCTTACCACCCCCAAACCAACATGACAGAACGAGTCAATCGCACCCTCAAGACTATGATTGCCGCCTTCGTAGGGAACCATCATCAGGACTGGGATAAGTGGCTGCCTGAATTCCGGTTTGCCCTTAACACCGCTGTCCATGAGACGACTGGTTCAACCCCTGCCAGGTTGACTCTCGGGCGGAATCTGATGGGACCCCTGGAACGACTGGTGCACAAAGCTCCACCACCACACACATCTGCATATCACACCATACTTACACACACACACCTAAAGGAGGAAGTGGAGAGACATGTAGGCGCGTCCAAAGCTCGACAAGCCAGATATTATAATGCACGACACAAAGATGTACACTTTATAGTTGGGGATCTGGTCTGGATTAGGGCGCACCCACTTTCCAAAGCTTCAAGTAAATTCTCTGCCAAACTAGCACCCAGATGGTTAGGTCCTGTGCGGGTAGAGAAGAAGTTGAGTCCTGTAAATTACAGTATTCGTTGGTTGACTGATAAGTGTAAGGTGGATACTATTAATGTGGTAAACATGAAACCCTATTATGGTCCCCATAAGCCGCTGGCTGGGGGGGGGGGAATGTAATGGCCATAGGGGTCCATCGATATATATATATATAATAAATTGCCAGTCACAGTTAACTTGTGCTCAGCTGGGAAAATAAATATATATATATACTTATTATGTCATCCATTTACTTATTATAAACTGTTACAGGCGTATTTAATAATCATGTTAATATTAAATATGTACGTAAATAATATGTGGGGATATAAAAGGCATCCGGTTCTATCAGACCGGGGGGAAGCGGAAAGTGACGTCATTAACCACCTGGAGCACCTGTCAGACGCAGTGTTTTTTGCCACGGAGCCACTTCTTGGAATAATCTGCCTTTTGACTTTTTTGGTGTGCTTTCCATTGGCCTGTGGAGAACCGGGAGAACAGGGACTCTTTCCAGGAGGACTTTGAGTTGGATGCGCAGTCTCGGTACCGTGAGTACACTGCTGCGGCTTTCAAACATTCATCGCTTGCCCGTACGTGCATGTCACGCTACGTGCGTGTCACGTACGTAACTTTTGGGACTTTGGGGAAATATATGTGTTGTATGAACTTTGGGCTGTGGGATTTAGTGTGTTGTGTAGGTGTTTGATTTATATTGGCGGGTTATATGGACGGGAGGGGGGAGTTGTTTGCTATGCGGGATTAATTTGTGGCATATTAAATATAAGCCTGTTCGTTTTGTGGCTGATAGTTATACATGTCTTGTGTTTATTTAATATATTAATCATTTCCCAGCTGAATATCAGGTCCCACCCGTGACTCCTTAAATGCGTAGTGGCAAAGACACCCGGGGAACTTGGGTGCGTTTGTTACAGTATAACAATAATTAAGATAGAAAACAACATAATAAACATTACAGTTTAACATATTCAGTAAAAGGCCTAATTGAAAAGATGTCTTTACCCTTATTTTATTTTTTTTACTTCAATGCTCTCTGCAGTCCTGAGGCTTTCTGGCGAGTTGTTCCACAGGTGGGGGACATAGTGGCTAAATGCCGCCCTACTGTGGGTCTTTGTTCTGGTAGTTGGTAAAGCTAAAAGGCCAGTTCCAGGGAACCTCAAGAGCCGCAATTGGTGATGCGGTAAAAGCAGGTCAGATAGATAAGAAGGTGCAAGGCCATCAAGACATTTAAAAACTTAACAGGAAATAAAGCATGCATTACCATCTCTGTTTTGGCCTCGGAGAGAAACGTTTGGACTCTTGCTATCTTCTTATGATGATAAAAATCTTTTTTGTAATATTTTTAATATGTGTGGTTAAAAATCATACCCAGATTTTTTATAGACTTTGTTTAACATCTTGTAACTTTGGTCAAAGTTTCTCCCTCTGGTCTTCAGGGCCTAAAACTAAAACTTCTGTTTTGTCCTGGTTGAGCTGTAGGAAATCCACTGCCTTCCATGACTTGATGTCAACAATGCTGTTAAAAAGGGTATCTATTAGTCCTATCATCAGGAGACATGGCAATGTACAACCGTATATTATCAGCGGAAACTGATGCTGTCTCCTAATGACTTCCCCAAGAGGCAGCATATAAAGATTTTAAAAAATGGGACCTAAAATTGAGCCTTAAGGAACCCCACATCGTATTACATGGGTTCATGAGGAACATAAAAACGTACATAAAAACTTCTGTCCGTGAGATAAGAGCGAAACCAGTTAAAAACCGTACCGGAGTCTGTTTAATAAAATGTGATGGTCTACTGTATCAAAAGCGGCGCTTAGATCCAGCAGAACAAACACTGTGAGCTTTTTGTTATGTAGATTCCACCTGATGTTAGTTAAAAGCTTTAAAAGTGCTGTCTCGGTACTGTGGTTCATCCTAAAACCAGACTGATGTCTTTCTAAAATGTTATCTATATTTAAGAAGTAACTGTCTTGTTTTTTAAACTTTACTTAATAACTTTAAGTTTGATACTGGTCGGCAGTTACTAAAAATATTTGGGTGCAAACTGCTCTTCTTTAAAAGGGGTCTCTGAGACTAGTTGATGAGCTGACCCTTTTTTTTCTAAAGTCCACCACCGTCTCTTTGGTTTTGGCTGTGTTCAGGTGGTGACGACATTTACTAGACCAGTCTCTAAAGGCCTCTACAAGTTCCCTCTGCTTATCCTTTTCAGGCAGGCCACAAGGGCTGTATTGTCAGAGTATTTTTGAATGTGACTTGACTTTGAAATTGTTCTTGACAGAATATGAACAGGAATGATGCTGACAGTTCCTTGTGGAGCACCAGTGATGCTCCTGACAGAGACACTGTTCCCAGGTTTGACATACAGAGGCCGTTATGTCATAGTATGTGGAGGCCCATTGCAGTATGCACAGAGCAGTATCTTCCACTACAATGTTCTCCTAAAAAGTACACTGGAGGAGGTTAATCCATATCAAAAAAATATTTGAACTATAATTATTTGTTTCGGATTAAATTAGCTCTTCTTTTGTTCTGGGAGTGGATGCATTGCCATGACTTGCTCCACTATCACTTCGGATTTGCGTGTCTTTAAGTTGCATTGCGGCTTATATAATACTGTGTTGTGCCGTTTTTGTTGTGGCTTTTGCAATCATGCTGTGGCTGAAAGTTGTTTTGTTTTAATTAATAATATTGTAATGCCCCACATTGGAGAAGGAGAGACCGACTCGGAAATACACTCTGACACTTTATTAACAAGCGGTAACAAAGTCAGGGAGTCAAAAGACACTTGTACAAGAGCTGCTGTTAGCCACAACTCACGTTCAGATACTCAACACACAGACATCCAAACTCTTTTGCGGCCCCATTCACTCTGCTGCTCTCCCACTTGTCACACACAACACTTGTGAGACACTTGTGAGACACTTGTGAGACACTTGTGATTTAGGGCTATATAAATAAACATTGATTGATTGATTGACAACAGTACCACCTCTTAAAGGCACAAACACATATCACAAATATTACACTATTGTCTTGTGGCGTTTGCATTTATGACCTTTCTCGACCACCGTTGGTATCTGCCATTTTTTTTTAGATGGGTAAAAATAGACTTAACGTTTAAATAATAAATAAATGATAAATGGGTTATACTTGTATAGCGCTTTTCTACCTTCAAGGTACTCAAAGCGCTTTGACAGTATTTCCACATTCACCCATTCACACACACATTCACACTTTATTATTAAAAGTGCAAAACTTTATATAAAGTTTGTTTTTCTTCAATGTTTTCCTTTTTGTAGTATCAATGAAATCGATCGATTCCCTTTTAAATCAATTTTGAATCGATACCTATTTTCTGGAAGGCAAATTTGCCAAGGACATATTGATATACTTGAAATTTAGGAATATAAATCAATTTATCGATATAATTATCAATTTTTACACCCCTACTCACTACCATTACTGTTACATCATTTAGGTCACCTCCAAATTTAAAATTGGATTCAAACTTGATGGATATGAACTAAAAATGTGTCAGACAAATTAGTATTTTTTGATACACTGCAGAAATTATTCTGATTCTGTAAAGCCTCCCGTTGTCACCCATTCACATGACCTTACTCTGCATGTAGACTCGCATGCGCAAAATGTCTTGGCCTTAGTCCCTTTGAATGTTTGATACTAAAAGTAAATAAGTCACACGCTCCTTTTATGAGTGTTGTCTAGTTCAGGGCTTTTTCAAGGCTTCAACTTTGATTGATCCTGAGATTGTAAAAGCCTGTGAAGTCGGATCATAAACGAGCACAGCACTGACTCAAAACCTTGACAGTGGCACAAGCTTTTGGAATTGTTTCTGAATGGTTCTTTGATTTAAATCAGTATGTAGTGACACCACTGGTTGCTCATTGGTTGAGCAGATAGGTCTTTTAGTGTCACCATGCCAATATTAAAAAATTGCTTCATAGCAAAAATTGACACAAATACTAATGTTGTACAGGAAAGGACAGAGTAGGATTGTACTTCCTGAGGAGGCTGCACTCTTTCAACATTTGCAAAAAACTCTTGTGGATGTACTACCAGTCTGTGGTTGCCAGTGTTGTGTTCTACATCGTAGTGTGCTGGGGGGCAGTACATCTAGGAAGGACAGCTCCAGAATGGAGAAAATGATCAGGCAGGCCGACTCTACGATCAGAATAAAACTGGACTCACTGGTGACGGTGGCTGAGAAGAGGACTGTGGAAAAACTAGTGAGCATCATGGATGATGCTAGTCGCCCTCTGCATACCATTATCAGTAGCCAGAGGAGCCTGTTCAGTGCTAGACTGCTTCATCCCAAGTGCAGGACTAATAGACTCAAAAACTCTTTTGCCCCACACACCAGCAGACTGTACAACTCCTTTCTGGGGAGAGGGGGGTACTAGGATGACAGGGGATGCAAAACAATAACATATACCCTCATTATTTATTTACATTTTACTTTTTAAATTATATCTCAAATCTGTACAATGCTGCTGGAATTTTAATTTTCCTGAGGGAACTCTCCCGAAGGAATCAATAAAGATCTATCGATTTGATCGAACGATTGATCGTGTCTTAGTTATGAATGGTTAAGCTGGCCTTTTTCTTGCTCCCCTCAGTTTCTTGTAGAAAATTTGCCTCATTGTCTCTGTCGACTGGTGCATTTCATGTGGTGTAGTTTTTGCAATTTGATGAACAGTTTGGCCTTGTTGGAAGTTTGTGCTCGGCTGGGCGACCTTCTAGTTGTATTTTGCCTTTATAGTAGTATTGCTAAAATAACACATCTAACACTTTTGTGAGCTGCGATATATTTCCAAGCTATTTCATCCCTAGTGCCAGCTGATATGAGGCAATTCGGATTCTCTGCAGGCGGTCTTTTAAGACGACAACACTTTCTTGTTTACGTTCCTTGAGTGGCTACTCGACAGTGTTCAAGGCTGGGTGTCAGAAAGTGTCACCAGAAGCCTTTTACAGATTGAAAAAAACATCAAAAGAGAACAATGCAGGTGGCTGTTGAGAGGTTAGAGATGCGAGAGTACACATGCAGGATTTTTGTTTTTGTTTGCAATGACCTCGCTATTGTCACACAAAGAGAAGCGGTGTCAAGGTGGAATCATGTACTCTTGCAAACACAATATCATTGGAAGACTCACAATAATAATGAGATTATGAGTGGAATATTATTTACCTGGATTTGCAGAAAAATATGTGTGATACAAGCAGTTATTTGCATATCAGCAAGCTCCCTAATATGAAGTTTTCGCTGTCTCTGTAATATTCCCTCAGAGGGAAAAGTGGACTTCAAGTTTTTAAATTGAGGCAAATCTGTTAAGCTGACTCTCGCCAGATCCTTGAAGTTCGCTGAGCTCCACACAAGGATCTGGGCTCGAGGGCAATGCAAAATCCTTCAAGATAGCAAAAAATAATGAACCAATCAGGATCGCCGGGCGGGATTTTATAGATATGACGTAGCGCCGAAGCGACTGTTTGATTCAAACAACAATGGCGGCACACAGCGAGGAGTCGTGTGCTGACATTGATTCTACTATTGCAACTATTTTGTCGAATCTATCGAATATCAATTCAGTAGTTTAGGAGCTGGGGGGAGTAGTAGGTGTCGGGGGATGGGGACACCATTTCAACCCTGTCCCGTTTATGTGCGACAGACACCTTTGCACTCTCTGATGTCGCTGTCGCCGAAGGAGATGACTGTTCAGAACTTGGTTCCTCTTCAGTTTTTTGCCATCTTTTAAAAGTGGAAAGAATGTCTTCCAGTTTCCCTATCAAGCGAAAGCACCGTAAGCATATTCGACACGGTCTCTCCCGAACGTTCAACAATTCCAAACCAAGTTCTGTTAGACCAGGGGTAGGGAACCTATGGCTCTTGAGCCAGATGTGGCTCTTTTGATGACTGCATCTGGCTCTCAGATAAATCTTAGCTGACATTGCTTAACACGATAAGTAATGAATAATACATCCAACGCCCTTGACGCGAATCCCTTAGGGGTGATGGACGGCTGGGCAGTGCTCGAACAGCTGCAGCCTGCCACCGTAGCTCCCACTCCCTCCTCTCTGTTGCAAGTCTCGAGTTGTATGTTGTAATACGTATATGTGCTTTGCTCTGGAGTTTTTTCCCCATAGCTGTTCTGTGACCCTGTACACTGTTTGTTTGTCTAATCAAGCACGGGTTTGTGCTGAAAACAAAGTTTTGTTGTACTTGGGCAATAACAATAAAGACCTAACTACCTACCTACCTAATTACGCTGGTAATCACAGTGTCAAAATGTAAATCATTCTCATGCATTTATATCCATCCATCCGTTTTCTATTGCACCTGTTCAAGAAGTCGCATTAATGGTAAGAAGTATTTTATTTATTATTGGTTAGCTTCAGAATAACAATGTTATTAAAAATAATAAGTGACCTATTATACTCTAAAAATGCTGGTCTTACTAAAAAATGCACGCATTTAGTTATATTCAGTGTAAAAAAAATATTATATGACTCTCACGGAAATACATTTTAAAATATTTGGCTTTCATGGCTCTCTCAGCCAAAAAGGTTCCCGACCCCTGTGTTAGACGTTCGTCTATGCTTTTTTCGTTGGCGACTTTGTGAAATTTTTTTTTGCTGTTCCCAATGAAGCCTTTCATTCGCATATTTTCTTTGCACAAACAACATCGATCGTCTACTGACATTGCTGCGTTGTTTAAGTAAAAGTTGTCTAACTTTTCACTCTGTCGTTATCCAATATGTCGGCTGTTCTGTTTTGGATTTTCTAGCGTCGCTCTCATCAGCGTCACGGGTTGATTTTGGTGTGAGTGGTTGAAGGAGCACGTCATTCAAGATAACGGAGAAGTGGTTTATCCAATCACATCCAAAGATTTTTTTTACCCCGCCTTCTGAAATACATCTCCTATTGAGAAGTCTCATCCTTGTGTGGAGCTCAGAGAATTACAAGGATCTGGCGAGAGTCAGGTTACACATCTGTTGCTTTACAAGCCAAATTAATTAATTTATGCTTGAAATTCTTATGACAAGAATATCCGATTATGCTTTACTTTCCAAAGCCATAAGAAAAGAACTGTTCAGTGATACAGAGCTCGTATTACTTTCAGAGAGTGAAACTAAAAAGGCTCAGAATGCTATCTCAATACTGTAGAAAATACATGGACGAGTTACTTCAAGAGCTGCTCAGGGTAGTGAGGCATATCATGTAAAAAAAACACTCACATATGCACACACATACTTAGAGAATGAATGTCAAAGAGTGACGTGGCTAACGTAAGGTCCAGGTGAAAGAACGTTCATGAAGCAGTGAGAGTCCTACAGAAAGCGAGCGATAAACTGTAAGGCCTCCAAATGGTCCACTCAGGATTATCTTCAAGGACAATCAGCTAAACAGTTGATATTAAGGGAGCCGTGTGAAATCGATCGCTCAAGGTGTTATCTACGCTGCAAAAAGGGCCTGTAATTAGTCACGGCTAAAGGAGTGTTGCTCAAATACCGGGATCTTTACAGATTTTACTGCAGATACAGTAACTTCTGAGACACCAGGGAAAACGAAAACATCCCTCTTGGGGGTCCAATCTTAGTGTGTCAAGACATAAGAAAAGAATATGTCTGGCGACTGCGGAAAACTTTTTAAAGTAAATGTTTCCTTTAAAGGCCTACTGAAATTATTTTTTTAAATTTAAACGGGGATAGCAGATCTATTCTATGTGTCATACTTGATAATTTTGCGATATTGCCATATGTTTGCTGTAAGGATTTAGTGGAGAACATCGACGATAAAGTTCGCAACTATTGGTCGCTGATAAAAAAAGCCTTGCCTGTACCGGAAGTAGCGTGACGTCGCAGGTTGAAGGGCTCCTCACATTTCCCCATTGTTTACACCAGCAGCGAGAGCGATTCGGACCGAGAAAGCAACGATTACCCCATTAATTTGAGCGAGGATGAAAGATTTGTGGATGAGGAACGTGAGAGTGAAGGACTAGAGTGCAGTGCAGGACGTATCTTTTTTCGCTCTGACCGTAACTTAGGTAAAAGGGCTCTTTGGATTCCACACTTTCTCCTTTTACTATTGTGGATCACGGATTTGTATTTTAAACCACCTCGGATACTATATGCTCTTGAAAATGAGAGTCGAGAACGCGAAATGGACATTCACAGTGACTTTTATCTCCACGACAATACATCGGTGAAGCACTTTAGCTACGGAGCTAACGTGATAGCATCGTGCTTGAATGCAGATAGAAACAAAAGAAATAAGCCCCTGACTGGAAGGATAGACAGAAGATCAACAATACTACTATCAGGAGACACCGAACCAAACACTGGACCTGTAACTACATGGTTAATGCTGTGCCGCGTGTCGAAGCCTAGCAATGCTGTTGCTAACAACGCCCTTGAAGCTAACTTAGCTACGGGACCTCGTCAGAGCTATAATAAAAACATTAGCGCTCCACCTACGCCAGCCCTCATCTGCTCATCAACACCCGTGCTCACCTGCGTTCCAGCGATCGACGGCACAACGAAGGACTTCACCCGATCATCGATGCGGTTGGCGGCTAGCGTCGGATAGCGCGTCTGCTATCCAACTCAAAGTCCTCCTGGTTGTGTTGCTGCAGCCAGCCGCTAGCATACACCGATCCCACCTACAGCTTTCTTCTTTGCAGTCTTCATTGTTCATTAAACAAATTGCAAAAGATTCACCAACACATATGTCCAGAATACTGTGGAATTTTGAGATGAAAACAGAGCTGTTTGTATTGGGATACAATGTGTCCGAATACTTCCGTTTCAACCATCGACGTCACGCGCAAACGTCATCATACATAGACGTTTTCAACCGGAGGTTTCGCAGGAAATTTAAAATTGCACTTTATAAGTTAACCCGACCGTATTGGCATGTGTTGCAATGTTAAGATTTCATCATTGATATATAAACTATCAGACTGCGTGGTCGGTAGTAGTGGGTTTCAGTAGGCCTTTAATACACTATGTAGGTGAACTTGGCTATAGTTAAGTTCCAAAGTATTTTCCTTATTTTCTTTAAGCTGCTTGAATTCACATTTCCCTCAATGAACCACTGCTCCCTCGTGCAGGGATCACTTCAGCAGCTCCGGACCATGATGCTTCCACCTCCAACCACCATTAACCATAAGACACAATTATCTTGTAATTTCATCCGAGTGAGAAGCTAAGTTGTAAGAGTTGTTGGCGCAGTCTTTTTAATAGACATTTTACCTCATCCTTTTATGTAGAAACTGCACATCTATTGATCTTGTAATGGCTGCTACTCAATAGAAGCTTGTACCGGTAGCTAATCTACCGTATTTCCTTGAATAGCCGCAGGGGCGCTAATTAATTTAAAACATCTTCTCACTCCTGCGGTTACCAAAACCATGCGGAATGAGCAAGCATGCTCTAATTATTTTAAAACCTCTTCTCACTCCGGCGCATACCTTATCATTAAAAACACATTTAATAAAAAAAACGTTATTATGATCTTACCTTTACTTGTAGATGGGTCCATGTGCAGCTGCTTCTGATCAAAGGCAGTCTTTCTCATCTTTCTTCAATTTTAAAAGTCTCTGGAGATATTCCTTTAATTATTACCTCCTGCTTCGATTGAAAGTCCAGTTTAGAAAACGGTTTTATTTTAGATATGTAATCCTCCATGTTAAAAGTGCAAGCAAACAATTGCTGCATGCTTGCTGCTTGTTGTCTTCTTCTGCAGTACCTGTCTCCTGCAGTACTGGTAGTCGCAAGAAGGATCACTAGCGCCCTCTACCACCTGGAGGCGGGAGTCATTTAATGACTCATATTTGACCCGGCGGAAGTGCCAAGCATGCGCTAATTATTTTGCGAAACGAGTTTGACCCGGCTGTAATTCTAGGCAGGCGAATACTATATTCCCGGCGCCAATTCAAGGAAATACGGTACTTTCTTTTATCCTAGCAATAAGGTGGTTCACCTTTTCTCCAATGGTAAGCAGCTTCTTCTGAAGTTTGGGTTTTGTGCCAGGAGACTTAGACGGCGCACGTTTTGGATGACATTGTAAGACATGCAATTATTTTTAATTACAATTAAAATCAAACAAAACCCAGGATGGCAGTGTAACGTAGTAAGTTGAGTTTGAGTTCAGTTTGAGTTTATTTCGAACATGCAGGCATACAACATGATACATCACAAATTCCAGTTTCTCTTTTTAACATGTTCGAAAAGGAGTAGGAAGAAGCAGAGCTTATTTAATCCTACCCCTTTTCTTTTACATAACAGTTGCTACAACTTTTGTTCACTTCCTGTTCTCAATTTATTCACAATATACTCCATAAGTAATCACACTAAAAATAAATAAATAAATAATAATTGGTGAAGTAAGTTATATTTCATATGATGAAATAAGTAAGATTATTTATGAATAAATGGATGGATGAAATATATTCAGAATGTTTATCATGGTTCTTCTTCTTTGTACTTTGTAAACACTTTAAGTTTGAAGAGTTTCTTGAAGTCGATCATACATTACAAAAAATTTAAAAAAAACGGACTTGCTTCAGCAGCACAATACTGGTGCTGTAGTTGTAGGAGATGTATCAAAACGTCATCAGGAGTCCCGACACAACCCGAAAAAGGCAGAAAATGCTTTTTTGGGAAACCTTTTTTTCGCTAAAAAAATTCAAAAAAACAGACTTGCTTTAGCAGCACAATTCTGGTGCTGTAGTTGTAGGAGATGTCTCAAAACGTCATCAAGAGTCCCAACAAAACCCGAAAATGGCAGAAAATGCATTTTTTTTGGAAAACTTTTTTTCGCTAAAATATCGTAATGGGGGACCCTTACAAAAAATTCAAAAAAACGAACTTGCTTCAGCAGCACAATACTGGTGCTGTAGTTGTAGGAGATGTCTCAAAACGTCATCAGGAGTCCCGACACTACCCGAAAATGGCAGAAAAAGCTTTTTTAAGAAAACTTTTTCGCTAAAAAAATTTAAAAAAACGGACTTGCTTCAGCAGCACAATTCTGGTGCTGTAGTTGTAGGAGATGTCTCAAAACGTTATCAGGAGTCCCAACGAAACCCGAAAATGGCAGGAAATGCATATTTTAGGGGGAAAAAATTTGCTAAAATGTCATAAGGGGGGACCCTTACAAAAAATTCAAAAAAACTGACTTGTTTCAGCAGCACAATTCTGGTGCTGTAGTTGTAGGCGATGTCTCAAAATGTCATCAGGAGTCCCGACACAACCCGAAAGTGGCAGAAAATGCTTTTTTGGGAAAACTTTTTTTCGCTAAAAAAATTCAAAAAAACGGACAAGCTTCATCAGCACAATTCTGGTGCTGTAGTTGTAGGAGATGTCTCAAAACGTTATCAGGAGTCCCCACAAAACCAGAAAATGCATATTTTAGGAAAACATTTTTTAGCTAAAATGTCGTACGGGGGGACCCTTACAAAAAATTCATAAAAACGGACTTGCTTCAGCAGCACAATTCTGGTGCTGTAGTTGTAGGAGATGTCTCAAAACGTCATCAGGAGTCCCAACAAAACCCGAAAATGGCAGAAAATGCATATTTTAGGAAAACAATGTTTTGCTAAAATGTCGTGAGGGGGGACCCTTACAAAAATGTCAAAAAAACGGACTTGCTTCGGCAGCACAATTCTGGTGCTGTAGTTGTAGGAGATGTCTCAAAACGTCATCAGGAGTCCCGACACAACCCGAAAATGCCAGAAAATGTTTTTTTGGGAAAGCTCTTTTTCGCTAAAAATTTTTTTTAAAAATGGACCTGCTTTAGCAGCACAATTCTTGTGCTGTAGTTGTAGGAGATGTCTCAAAACGTCATCAGGAGTCCCGACACAACCCGAAAATGGCAGAAAATGCATATTTTAGGAGAATTTTTTTTTTGCAAAAATGTAAGGGGGGACCCTTACAAAAATTTCAAAAAAACGGACTTGCTTCAGCAGCACAATTCTGGTGCTGTAGTTGTAGGAGCTGTCTCAAAACGTCATCAGGAGTCCCGACTAAGGCTGAAACGACGCGTCGACGTAGTCGACGTCATCGGTTACGTAAATACGTCGACGCCGTTTTTGTGCGTCGACGCGTCGCATATTTACGTCACACTACCGTCATGGCGAAGCGCAAAGCAGACGATCAAAGCAGACGATGCGAGCGGTGCGAACGAGGGGGGAAAAGCATGCCAAAAGTGGTCAAAAGTGTGGGAGTATTTCAATAAACGGCCTAATAATGTTGTTGTATGCACACTGTGTCGAGCGGAAATGGCCTATAATAGCAGCACAACGGCTATGAACGAACATTTGAAAAGAAAACCATCAACTAGTCAATCGTCCGCGCGAGCAAACATGAATGTGTCATTTGTATCTGCTAGGGGTGTAACGGTACGTGTTTTGTATTGAACCGTTTCGGTACGGGGCTTTCGGTTCGGTACGGGGGTGTACCGAACGAGTTTCTAAGCTAAAGCTAACTTTAGCTGCTAAAGTCTTAACAAGCTGCTTCGCTCCTCTGCCTCTGTCTCAACACGCAGCATTGTCCCACCCACACAACCATCTGATTGGTACACACGCAGCATTGTCCCACCCACACAACCATCTGATTGGTACACACGAAGCATTATCAGCCAATCAGCAGTGCGTATTCGAGCGCATGTAGTCAGCGCTTTAGCGTCGAGCAGATAGGTGTTTAGCAGGTGAGCATCAGGCAGCGGACTCCCCAAATGATAATAAACACCTCCCAGTCAACTACTAGTAACATCACTATGAGCCCGTTGACCTTCTAGAAATATAAACTGCAGCTCAGCTCGCTCGCAGTCCTGGCTTGAGATGAAGGCTAATTAGCTCTCAGTTCCAGCCACATCGACCCCTTCTGAGCGCCTATTTTCAGCTGTTGGGAATATTGTAAACAAGAAAAGAAGCAGAGCATGTAGACATGCTAACCTTTCTTCATTACAACTGTTAGTCACTCACTGGAATGAGTAGAATTGGTTATTGTGTACTGTGTTGGACTGGATGTTTATTTTGCACATTTTAAAAGCAATACTTAATGTTTACAGTGCTCCAGAATATTTAGATTGGCACTTTTTTGTATTGGATGTTTATCTTTATTTTTGCACATTTTAGCAAATAAGCAATACTTTCACTTTTGTTGAAATGTTTACACTGTTGTTACAGAATATTTCGTTTTGCACTTTTTTGTATTGGATGTTTATCTTTATTTTTGCACATTTTAGAGCAAAATAAGCAATACTTTTACTTTTGAAATGCTTATACTATTGCAGAATATTAAGATTTGCACTGGATGTTGACTTGTATATTTGCACATTAAAAAGCAAATAAGCTACTTTTAATTTTGTTAAATGTTAAAAGTTTTAAATGTTTACATTGTTACAGAATATTTAGTCATGTTGTTGTCAATGTTGACTGAGTGGCCATACTTCTTTTTTTTTGTAAATAAAAGCCATGCCTTTTGAAAAAACGGGCCTACATTTATTTTTTCCTCTTCATTTTAAATAAAAAAATAATCGGTAAAAGGAAAAATAATCTATAGATTAATCGAAAAAATAATCTATAGATTAACCGATTAATCGAAAAAATAATCTATAGATTAATCGATAGAAAAATAATCGTTAGCTGCAGCCTTAGTCCCGACACAACCCGAAAATGGCAGAAAATGTTTTTTTGGGAAAACTTTTTTTCGCTAAAATTTAAAAAAAAAAAATGGACCTGCTTTAGCAGCACAATTCTTGTGCTGTAGTTGTAGGAGATGTCTCAAAACGTCATCAGGAGTCCCGACACAACCCGAAAAGGGCAGAAAATGCATATTTTAGGAGAAAAAAAAATTAGCAAAAATGTAAGGGGGGACCCTTACAAAAAATTCAAAAAAACGGACTTGCTTCAGCAGCACAATTCTGGTGCTGTAGTTGTAGGAGATGTCTCAAAACGTCATCAGGAGTCCCAACAAACCCCGAAAATGGCAGAAAAGGCTTTTTTGGAAAACTTTTTTTTGCTAAAATATCGTAAGGGGGGACCCTTACAAAAAATTCAAAAAAAACGGACTTGCTTCAGCAGCACAATTCTGGTGCTGTACTTGTAGGAGATGTCTCAAAACGTCATCAGGAGTCCCAAAAAAACCCGAAAATGGCAGAAAATGCATATTTTAGGAAAACAATGTTTTGCTAAAATGTCGTAAGGGGAGACCCTTACAAAAATGTAAAAAAAACGGACTTGCTTCAGCAGCACAATTCTGGTGCTGTAGTTGTAGGAGATGTCTCAAAACGTCATCAGGAGTCCCGACACAACCCGAAAATGGCAGAAAATGCATATTTTAGGAGAAATTTTTTTTTGCAAAAATTTAAGGGGGGACCCTTACAAAAAATTCAAAAAAACGGACTTGCTTCAGCAGCACAATTCTGGTGCTGTAGTTGTAGGAAATGTGTCAAAACGTCATCAGGAGTCCCAACAAAACCCGAAAATGGCAGAAAATGCAATTTTTTGGAAAACTTTTTTTTCGCTAAAATGTCGTAAGGGGGGACCCTTACAAAAATGTCAAAAAAACGGACTTGCTTCAGCAGCACAATTCTGGTGCTGTAGTTGTAGGAGATGTCTCAAAACGTCATCAGGAGTCCCGACACAACCCGAAAATGGCAGAAAATGTTTTTTTGGGAAAACTTTTTTTCGCTAAAATTTTTTTTTAAAAATGGACCTGCTTTAGCAGCACAATTCTTGTGCTGTAGTTGTAGGAGATGTCTCAAAACGTCATCAGGAGTCCAGACACAACCCGAAAATGGCAGAAAATGCATATTTTAGGAGAAATTTTTTTTTGCAAAAATGTAAGGGGGGACCCTTACAAAAAATTCAAAAAAACGGACTTGCTTCAGCAGCACAATTCTGGTGCTGTAGTTGTAGGAGATGTCTCAAAACATCATCAGGAGTCCCGACCCAACCCGAAAATGGCAGAAAATGCTTTTTTGCGAAAACTTTTTTTCGCTAAAAAAATTCAAAAAACCGAAAATGGCAGAAAATGCAATTTTTTGGAAAACTTTTTTTCGCTAAAATATCGTAAGGGGGGACCCTTACAAATAATTTAAAAAAACGGACTTTCTTCAGCAGCACAATTCTGGTGCTGTAGTTGTAGGAGATGTCTCAAAACGTCATCAGGAGTCCCGACACAACCCGAAAATGGCAGAAAATGCATATTTTAGGAGAAATTTTTTTTTGCAAAAATTCAAGGGGGGACCCTTACAAAAAATTCAAAAAAACGGACTTGCTTCAGCAGCACAATTCTGGTGCTGTAGTTGTAGGAAATGTGTCAAAACGTCATCAGGAGTCCCAACAAAACCCGAAAATGGCAGAAAATGCAATTTTTTGGAAAACTTTTTTTCGCTAAAATGTCGTAAGGGGGGACCCTTACAAAAATGTCAAAAAAACGGACTTGCTTCAGCAGCACAATTCTGGTGCTGTAGTTGTAGGAGATGTCTCAAAACGTCATCAGGAGTCCCGACACAACCCGAAAATGGCAGAAAATGTTTTTTTGGGAAAACTTTTTTTCGCTAAAATTTTTTTTAAAAAATGGACCTGCTTTAGCAGCACAATTCTTGTGCTGTAGTTGTAGGAGATGTCTCAAAACGTCATCAGGAGTCCCGACACAACCCGAAAATGGCAGAAAATGCATATTTTAGGAGAAATTTTTTTTTGCAAAAATGTAAGGGGGGACCCTTACAAAAAATTCAAAAAAACGGACTTGCTTCAGCAGCACAATTCTGGTGCTGTAGTTGTAGGAGATGTCTCAAAACGTCATCAGGAGTCCCGACACAACCCGAAAATGGCAGAAAATGCTTTTTTGCGAAAACTTTTTTTCGCTAAAAAAATTCAAAAAACCGAAAATGGCAGAAAATGCAATTTTTTGGAAAACTTTTTTTCGCTAAAATATCGTAAGGGGGGACCCTTACAAATAATTTAAAAAAACGGACTTTCTTCAGCAGCACATTACTGGTTTTGTAGTTGTAGGAGATGTCTCAAAACGTCATCAGGAGTCCCGACACAACCCTAAAATGGCAGAAAATGCATATTTTAGGAAAAAAAAATTTTGCAAAAATGTCGTAAGGGTGACCCTTACAAAAAATTCAAAAAAACGGACTTGCTTCAGCAGCACAATTCTGGTGCTGTAGTTGTAGGAGATGTCTCAAAACGTCATCAGGAGTCCCAACAAACCCCGAAAATGGCAGAAAATGTTTTTTTGGGAAAACTCTTTTTCGCTAAAAAATGTTTTTAAAAATGGACCTGCTTTAGCAGTACAATTCTTGTGCTGTAGTTGTAGGAGATGTCTCAAAACGTCCTCAGGAGTCCCGACACAACCCGAAAATGGCAGAAAATGCATATTTTAGGAGAAATTTTTTTTTGCAAAAATGTAAGGGGGGACCCTTACAAAAATTTCAAAAAAACGGACTTGCTTCAGCAGCACAATTCAGGTGCTTTAGTTGTAGGAGATGTATCAAAACGTCATCAGGAGTCCCGACACAACCCGAAAATGGCAGAAAATGTTTTTTTGGGAAAACTTTTTTTCGCTAAAATTTTTTTTTTAAAAATGGACCTGCTTTAGCAGCACAATTCTTGTGCTGTAGTTGTAGGAGATGTCTCAAAACGTCATCAGGAGTCCCGACACAACCCGAAAATGGCAGAAAATGCATATTTTAGGAGAAAAAAACCCCCGAAAATGGCAGAAAATGCAATTTTTTGGAAAACTTTTTTTCGCTAAAATATCGTAAGGGGGGACCCTTACAAAAAAAAAAAAAACGGACTTTCTTCAGCAGCACATTACTGGTTTCTTAGTTGTAGGAGATGTCTCAAAACGTCATCAGGAGTCCCAACAAAAACCGAAAATGGCAGAAAATGCATATTTTAGGAAAACATTTTTTCGCCAAAAAAATTCAAAAAAACGGATTTGCTTCAGCAGCACAATTCTGGTTCTGTAGTTGTAGGAGATGTCTCAAAACGTCATCAGGAGTCCTAATTAGGGAATGCTTAATCCATTCCATAATTTAATTCCACATACTGATATACTGAAGGTCTTAAGTGTTGTACGTGCATACAAATGTTTTAAATTACATTTTTCTCTAAGATTATATTTCTCCTCTTTATTTGAGAAGAATTGTTGCATATTCTTGGGTAGCAGATCATAGTTTGCTTTGTGTATAATTTTAGCTGTATGCAAATTCACTATGTCGTGGAATTTCAGTATCTTTGATTCAATAAATAAAGGATTTGTATGTTCTTTATATCCAACATTATGTATTATTCTAACTGATATTTTTTGTAACACCATTAGTGAATGAAGTGTACTTTGTAATTATTTCCCCATATTTCTACACAATAATGGTCACACTAGCGAGCAGTGATGAAGTGATTTTTGGTCTAGAACATGTTTTGCTTTATTTATTATTGACGTGTTTCTTGCTACTTTATGTTGTATATTTTTTAAGTAAACCCACACAGTTGCGAGGGAACACTGCAATTTCAAAATAAACTTACAATGCTTTGTCTTTTTTTGCAGCTCTGTGTGAATGTGAATAATTTAAAATAAGGCTGTCTGATTTTTCAGAAACATAAAAAAACACCTCCTGTTTTTAATAAATATTTATTGCGTAAATCCTGTTATGGCTTCCAGTAAAACATTGCTGCTCAGCCACGGCCACAGCCGGCTTTCCCAATTGCTTGTATTCCGACATGTGACGTCTTCCCGGAAGTGAAAACCAGTGGTAGTCAATGAAGCCAAGATAGCGCACTAACTTGAGTACAAAAGAGGCTTAAGTCTTCCTGCCAAAAGCAGATACGAGCAAAAAATACAACTGTGCAATGGAATAGATCCCTATACAAAAAAAGATTTGTCGAGTGATATCAAGGATTATACGTCGGTCGCGTTCTCAGACATATCAAACTATTGTGCTCCATAAGTCATTCTACACGACAAAACAGATTTTAAAAAACTTGACCTACTTCTTTGTGTGTGGCCGGGTCAAGGAAATTTTTACCATTTAAAAAAAATATCCTCTTTTCCCGAAATTCCAAAGTTTTTTGGAAATTCCCATTTAAATCAATTGGACATTCTTCAAAGTTCCACAATTCCCACATTTTTCATCTGATTCAAACTGTTCCAACTTCAAAATATTCAGCCTGTTAAGGAATTGTGTGCTCTACTTCAACAATTCTAAAAAAAAATCCAGGATTTCAGTTCAACTTCAGCATTGGAGCATTCACACGCAATTCCTTCAGGAATTGCCTCATGTAGTTCTAATATGATAGCTGTAATAACTCTTAAAATGCACTTTTGAGATATTTAAGTCCAGCCTCTGCAAATGATGGGTAAAAGAAATGGCATTTAATTTTTCATATAAGTGTATGTAAGTCGCCATATAAAATGTCAATCTAGGATGCCATTATTGGCCGCAAGAAAAGAAACACAGAGGTAGAAAATAAGTATCAAAAT
The DNA here is from genome assembly GCF_033978785.1 of Entelurus aequoreus. NCBI lineage: Eukaryota > Metazoa > Chordata > Actinopteri > Syngnathiformes > Syngnathidae > Entelurus > Entelurus aequoreus. The sequence goes on along the minus strand of NC_084750.1, from coordinate 34,042,633 downwards.
ATTCAAAATCCTCATCAAAATCGGGTCATTCCTGTGCCAGTTGAGCATTTTTGTTGCAAATCGCTTGCAGTATATAGTGAAAGACTTTCATGGTATGTTGTTTTATGGCTGACTTTTATAGTATCATATATTACAACTGCCGCTTCATCTGGCCGGGTGGCATTTTGTCTTATAATTAGTCCAGACGATAAAAAAGCATCTAAATCATTTGGAATTGTTTTTTTTCTTCCAACAGAAATTGAAGCAGAAGAACCAGCAGCTGAAGCAGATTATGGATCAACTGCGCAACCTCATCTGGGAAATCAACTCCATGTTGGCCGTCAGAAGCTGAACACCACACCCTGAGGATACCTGGTCATGTGAAGGCACCACAGACTTGCTGAAGCAGCAGTTTGGTAAAGAAGTGACGACTTTGGCAGTATTGACTTATTTCCTGAGAAAGAAAGTGGAAAAATGAAGACACGGTGGGAGGGGTGAGTAGCAGGCAACCTACTAAAAACGTGTTCAGAAAATGGTCTGTCTACCTCGATAGTAAGCATTTCAATCAGCATTCTAACTTATCATAAAAGTGAATATATAAGCTTTATCTATTTTGTAGCTCATACAGCGTTAATATATGTAGAGATATAGTTAATTTAATCCTCTTGTTCTTTACGTTGGAATATTCCTAT